>NW_028132808.1:0-122162 GCF_964374135.1 Grampus griseus | reverse complement strand
GGAAGAGGAATTAACCAAAGGCTCAGCGTGCCATGCCGGAACCAGATTAGGGCCTGAAGCCATCCTGCGGTGTTGTGGCCAGCTCACCAGAAAGCGAGTTGAAGAAAGGAACTCAGGGGCACTGTAATTCACAAACCTGCAGAGTTATAAATGACAGCTATCGTCCAAAAATATACTGAAGTAAGGCTGCCAACAGGACTTGAAAGCGGGGCAGAATTGCAGGAAACCGATTTCAGGAGGTAGACTGGAATTGCATTGAAAGCATAGGAAAAGAGGCAGAACGTCCACAATGATGCACTTGGCCCAAAAGGGCGTATGCATTTTTTCCTGAATATATTCAGGAAAAAACGCATACGCCCTTTTTGGCCAACCAAGCAAACTTGCAAAGGAAATCTGCACTACAATGAAGTCTCACTTCCCCCAGCTCAAAAGGGCCATGTGAAAAAAGTGTAAAATCCAGAAAGGCAGGACAGGCCATGGAGAACTGGGAGCCTTGTTATGCTGATGGGTGGGATGTAATTTGCCAACAGACACTCGGGAGAAGTGTATGGTGTTTCCTGAAACATCTAAAAAACAAAGCAACAGAGCCTAGGGCACTTCCACTTATGGTCCTATAGCTTAGGGAAATAAAATCAAAAAGACACAGCCACCCCAAAGTTTGGGATGCCTCTGTTTACAAGAACCTCGTTTACAGTACAAGTTCAACATCACAGAAAGTGAAAAATGGATAAAGAAGTTGTGGTATTTACTTACAAAGCAATATCACTCAGCAATGAAATCTATGTCATCAGGCCCTTAGCAGCACAATGAGTGGATTCAGGTATGATGATTCTAACTGAAATAAGTCACACAGAAAAAGAAACATCATAAGATATCAGTAATACACGGAATGTAAACTTGGCTACACAGGAACTGAATTACAGAACAGAACAGGGTCTCAAATTTAGAAAACCAACTTATGCTTGCTTAAGGGTAAAGGTGAGTTGGGGTGCTGCATAAAACCAGAGACTGAAATGAGCACAGATAAAGTTCCTGAAGCCAAATATGGAATAGACAAGAGCTACTCCTTGCTCAACGAAATGGACTCAACACCGCATATTAAATGCCTAAGAATGTACCTGACTAGTAAATATCTTAAAACCTATGGATTGCTATGTCTCCGAAAGAGAATCAAGCATGTGTACAGGGGCATAAACGCAGCAGTGATAGGATTGGAGAGGTTCGGTGAGCAAATGAAGACCCTTTGAAGTCATATTGCATGGTACCCATTCCACAGGTTTCAACTACCCATGTTTAAGGTATTCTTCCTTCAGCTAAAACATGCATGTGGAACCTAGAGTATGATCAACAATGTGATCGGGAGACGTGTTCAAATATGTCTCAGTTTTCGTACCCTGGTACTCGGGTGCAACATTCCAGACGCTTTACTAACACTCTCCCGACTTGGAGAGTCAGTCCCTTTAACCTCCTGTATGGCCCAGTTTGCAATTTCTGCGGAAGATGAACAGGAATAGCGAGAACCAATGAGAGACTAGCTGGAGGTGTCTGGACGGGCAAATTTAACTCTCATTTCCCACCAGGAAGAGGAATTAAGCAAAGGCTCAGCGTGCCGTGCCGGAACCAGATTAGGGCCTGAAGCCATCCTGCGGTGTTGCGGCCAGCTCACCAGAAAGCGAGTTTAAGAAAGGAGCTCAGGGGCACTGTAATTCACAAACCTGCAGAGTTATAAATGACAGCTATCGTCCAAAAATATACTGAAGTAAGGCTGCCAAGAGGACTTGAAAGCGGGGCAGAATTGCAGGAAACCGATTTCAGGAGGTAGACTGGAATTGCATTGAAAGCATAGGAAAAGAGGCAGAACGTCCACAATGATGCACTTGGCCCAAAAGGGCGTATGCGTTTTTTCCTGAATATATTCAGGAAAAAAAGCATACGCCCTTTTTGGCCAACCAAGCAAACTTGCAAAGGAAATCTGCACTACAATGAAGTCTCACTTCCCCCAGGTCAAAAGGGCCATCTGAAAAAAGTGTAAAATCCAGAAACGCAGGACAGGCCATGGAGAACTGGGAGCTTTGTTATTCTGATGGGCGGGATGTAAATTGCCAACAGACACTCGGGAGAAGTGTATGGTGTTTCCTGAAACATCTAAAAAACAAAGCAACAGAGCCTAGGGCACTTCCACTTATGGTCCTATAGCTTAGGGAAATTAAAATCAAAAAGACACAGCCACCCCAAAGTTTGGGACGCCTCTGTTTACAAGAACCTCGTTTACCATACAAGTTCAATATCACAGAAAGTGAAAAATGGATAAAGAACATGTGGTACTTACGTACAATGCAGTATCACTCAGCAATGAAATCTATGTCATCAGGCCCGTAGCAGCATAATGAGTGGATTCAGGTACAATGATTCTAACTGAAATAAGTCACACAGAAAAAGAAACATCATAAGATATCACTAATACACGGAATGTAAACTTGGCTACACAGGAACTGAATTCCAAAACAGAACAGGGTCTCAAATTTAGAAAACCAACTTATGCTTGCTTAAGGGGAAAGGTGAGTTGGGGTGCTGCATAAAACCAGAGATTGAAATGAGCACAGATAAAGTTCCTTAAGCCAAATATGGAATAGACAAGAGCTACTCCTTGCTCAACGAAATGGACTCAACACCGCATATTAAACGCCTAAGAATGTACCTGACTAGTAAGTATCTTAAAACCTATGGATTGCTATGTCTCCGAAAGAGAATCAAGCGTGTTTACAGGGGCATAAACACAGCAGTGATAGGATTGGAGAGGTTCGGTGAGCAAATGAAGTCCCTTTGAAGTCATATTGTATGGTACCCATTACACGGGTCTCAACTCTCCAGGTTTAAGGTATTCTTCCTTCAGCTACAATATGCATGTGGAACCTAGAGTATGATCAACCGTGTGAACGAGAGACGTGTTCAAATATGTCTCAGTTTTCCTCCCCTGGTACTCGGGTGCAACATTCCAGACGCTTTACTAACACTCTCCCCACTTGGAGAGTCAGCGCCTTTAACCTCCTGTTTGGCCCAGTTTGCAATTTCTGCGGAAGATGAACAGGAATAGCGAGAACCAATGAGAGACTAGCTGGAGGTGTCTGGACGGGCAAATTTAACTCTCATTTCCCACCAGGAAGAGGAAATAACCAAAGGCTCAGCGTGCCGTGCCAGAACCAGATTAGGGCCTGAAGCCATCCTGCGGTGTTGCGGCCAGCTCAAAAGAAAGCGAGTTGAAGAAAGGAGCTCAGGGGCACTGTAATTCACAAACCTGCAGAGTTATCAATGACAGCTATCGTCCAAAAATATACTGAAGTAAGGCTGCCAAGAGGACTTGGAAGCGCGGCAGAATTGCAGGAAATCGATTTCAGGAGGTAGACTGGAATTGCATTGAAATCATAGGAAAAGAGGCAGAACGTCCACAATGATGCACTTGGCCAAAAAGGGCGTATGCGTTTTTTCCTGAATATATTCAGGAAAAAACGCATACGCCCTTTTTGGCCAACCAAGCAAACTTGCAATGGAAACCTGCACTACAATGAAGTCTCACTTCCCCCAGGTCAAAAGGGCCATCTGAAAAAAGTGTAAAATCCAGAAAGGCAGGACAGGCCATGGAGAACTGGGAGCCTTTTTATGCTGATGGGCTGGATGTAAATTGCCAACAGCCGCTCTGTAGAAGTGTATGGTGTTTCCTGAAACATCTAAAAAACAAAGCAACAGAGCCTAGGGCACTTCCACTTATGGTCCTATAGCTTAGGGAAATTAAAATCAAAAAGACACAGCCACCCCAAAATTTGGGACGGCTCTTTTTACAGGAATCTCTTCTGTGGCACAAGTTAAATATCCCAGAGAGCAAATAATGGATAAAGAAGTTGCGGTACTTATGTACAACAGAATACCACTCAGCAATGAAATCTATGTCACCAGGCCCGTACCAGCATAATGAGTGGATTGAGGCACGATGATTCTAAGTGAAATAAGTCACACAGAAAAAGAAACATCCTAAGGTATCACTAATACACGGAATGTGAACTTGGCTACACATGAACTGAATTACAAAACAGAACAGGGTCTCAAATTTAGAAAACCAACTTATGCTTGCTTAAGGGGGAAGGTGAGTTGGGGTGCTGCATAAAAGCAGAGTTTGAAATTAGCACAGATACCGTTCCATAAGCCAAATATGTAATAGACAAGACCTACCCCTTGCTCAACGAAATGGATTCAACAATGAGGTATCACCTCACACCTGGTAGAATAGGCATCATAGAAAATCTACAAACAAAAAATGCTGGAAAGGGTGTGGAGAAAAGGAACACTCTTCCACTATTGTTGGGAATATAAATTGATACAGTCATTATGGAGAACAATATGGAATTTCTTAAGAAACTAACAATAGAATTACCATATGATACAGCAATCCCAGTACTGGACATATACCCAGACAAAACCATAAATCAAAAAGAGTCATTCACCGCAATGTTCATTGCATCACTATTTACAATATCGAGGTAATGGAAGCAACCTAAATGCCTACAGACAGACGAATGCATAAAGCTGTGGTACATATATAAAATGGAATATTACTAAGCCATGAAAAGGAATGAAATTGGGTCATTTGTAGAGACGTCGATGGATCTAGAGACTGTCATACAGAGTGAAGTAAGTCAGAAAGAGAAAAACAAATCTTGTATATTCATGCATATATGTGGAACCTAGAAAAACTGTACAGATTAACCATTTTGCAAGGCATAAATAGAGCAACAGATGTAGACAACAAACGTATGGACAACAAGGGGGGAAAGCTGTTGGGGGGGTGGTGGTGGGAGGAGTTGAGAGACTGGGATTGGCATGTATACATTTATATGTATAAAATAGATAACCAATAAGAACCTGCTGTATAAAAATATAAAATAAAATTCAAAATTAAAAAGAAATAAAATTTAAAAAATAAAACAGAAAAAACAATTATTCCCTGCACATACATGTATTCATATGAATAAATTATTTCCATGCTTATATCTGTAAATACAAAAAAGAGGAATAAAATCTACCTTGAACCAAAAACGAAAAAGAGAAAAAAACACAGAACCCACCAGTTACACAGAGGAAAACCGTATCAGGGCACTTGCTCCAGTTGTAAACAATTCTGAAGTTGGTCAGTGGTGGGGAATCGTCTCCCATTCAGCCAGCAGCCCCCACGCAACAAGCGTCCTCATTGCAAAGCTGGGGCACCGTGCCGAGGCATCTGTGAGTAAACGTGAGCTGAGCCCCAGGCCAGTTGCTGCTGAACTATTCCCACCCGTCCCAGGTAAAACACCTGAATATATACAAGGACTTGAAAACCTAGAGGAAGGGCCATAGAGCCACACGAGTGACAGCATGCCGGCCGACTTGATGCCTGCAGGCCAGCCAGGATGGTCCTGGCCCTGGGTGCTCTTCTGGAAGATTTCCATTTCCCTGCCTGAGATACCCGTCCTGTCCCTGCCCCCACTGCTTTTTTCCTTCCTCACCTCTGCCCAGGGAGAAATTCCAGCAGCAGGTATGGGTGACACATCCTCTTCTTTAGCAGGTGGCAGCCTGGCAACTGCTGCAGAAAGTCCAGCAGAGCCCCACTCACACTGGGCCACCCACAAAGCCGTGGCCTCTCACTCCCTCCCACCAGCCCAGCCCCGAGACTGCTGACAGGGCAGAGAAAATGGTGTCAGGCACGGCTGCAGGGGCTCTTGCTGCCTGGAGTGGTATTTATATTGATCTCAACCCAGGCACACCTGGGGAGGGCTGGCCGGCACGGTAAGGCTGCCCAGGTCAGCCAATCATCACCCCTCAGGGGCTCACAGTTGCAGAAAATGGAACTTGCTGAACCGGCCAGGTCCAAGGAACAGGTGTGGGCTCCTGAGAGTCAGGATAGACAAGGGGCTGCAGCTTTGGCTTGTTTTCTAATCATTTTATCTGGCCCATGAGTGGGAGACAACTTCAAGAAAACCCTCTCCTAATGAGAGGAACCCAGGAGTCAGGGAGAGGAGGGGTGGGTGGTGGTTGGAGACAGAGGCCTGGTGCCCCGGGTGCAGTGGAAGTCTCTGGAAGACCAGGTGGAGGGAGGCCTCATGGAGTGATGCCCAGGGTCACAGACCTGTCGCAGCTGCTGTTTGTTAGTTCAAGTCCTGCTCTGAGGTGCTCTGTGTCAGCTCTGAGCGACAGGTGAGCTGGGGGTGCTCTGCAATGAGGGCTATGTGCACGGTTCCTGTGTGCCCAGCCCTGCCACGGTACCTGCAAGGGTAGCTCTGTATCCTGGGAGGGGCCTGACCACGAGAGCCCCGTGGGCTGGGGTGGGGGTGGGGTACCTGCCCAGGTGAGCTCCATATTCTGCGATTGGTCTGACCACGAGAGCCCCATGGGCTGCTGGGGACCTGGTAAAGGATGTCAGGACAGTCAGTGAAGCCACCGAAGATATACCTCCAGTTGCTCCTGATTCCTACACCCTGCTGGTCATTCTACCAACCACCAGGACATGGTATTCTGTATTAGTCTTCAATGATGTCTTCTTTTGTATTCCATTAGTCCCAGAGTCACAAGAAATTTTGGCTTGTGAGTGGCAGGACTCAACATACAACTAAAACAATACTTCCGGGCCGTCTGGCCCCAAGGGTGCAAAAATTCCCACACCATCTTTGGGGAAAGCTTAGCTAAAGACCTAAAAGTTCTACCTCTGGAAAAGGAAACCCTCCTTCAATATGCAGATGACATTCTGATCACCAGCCCTACTAAGGAGGCCTCTGAACTACCAAGCCAATAAAGGATAGAAGTTGTCCAAGAAAAAGCTCAAATATCACAGACTGCGGTGACCTGCCTGGGCTTCATTCTCACAGAAGGTCAGAGAAGCCCATCCCAGGAAAGGGAAGAAACCATTTTCAGCCTTACCCCTTTCTAAAACTAGAAGACAGCTTAGGGGTTCCTGGGGAGGCCAGGGTTTGCTGCTTCTGGATCCCTAACTACAGTCTACTAGCTGGGCCTCTATATGAAACACTGAAAGGAAAAGATGATGATCCTTTTGAATAGAATCCAGAAGTGGCCTTTCAAGAATGGAAAGAGCAGTCAATTCAGACCCTTGCCCTGGAACTCCCTAATTTAGCTAAACCCTTTGACCTTTACATTCCCGGTGAAAGGTGAATCGCCATTGGAGAATTAGTGCAAAAACTGGGGCCACTTGAAATGGAACAATGCAAGAATGCCATCCAGGTAGGATAAACTACGGTCACTAAGGGGCTTGGCCCACTGCCACATCTGGCCAAGATACTGGCGGTATCTAAAAACCTGGAAATCAGCAGCCCAAAAGGCCACCTCCCTCCTAAGGGAAAAGGACCCCATGTGGTGATCCTAACCACCAACCATGCCCTGAAGTTGCAGGGTTCGCTCCGTGGGCACACCGACCTCGAGTGAGGAGGCCCTCCAACTCCAACATCCAGAGAGATAACCGGGGGCAACAGGGCACCATGACGACTCGTGTGAACATCACTTGACCTGGAGTTTCTCTCATAAAACAACAAGAGTGTGTCCCAAAAGAGTAGACTACTGCTTGCAGGACTTACTGCACCCAGAGGGGAGCTAATAATCTTGGCGGGGGAACAGTATACCACACTGTCACCATAGAAAAGCCTACAGACACCGTGATGATGGTGGCCAATAAGACCGGCTGGACTCCTGTTTACTTCAAAAGGCTGTTGACTCAGTGGCCATCATGGTCCTTGATCACCACTGACCCTGGACTGTCTGGGAGTTGAGCGGGCAGGGCTCTGACACCTGGTGCTGTTTGTACGTTAATTCAGGGGCCTAATTGAAGAAAGCGCAGACTACTGGTCAGAGCATCTAGGCTGGCAGAAACGGTCAGCCTAAGGTGGCCGAACAAATGTGGGGCGGGGTGAAACCGGCCCCCACAGCGTCTCTGCACATCTCTTTCCTGGATCCTTAAAGGTCATTAGAATCTATAACACTTCCAATGCTGGTGCTCAGGTGGACGAGCAGGGAGGCAGGGGTCCTGGGGACAATCAACGTCACCGGGAGGCTGCTGGGGAGAAGCTCTGACCCTCGCCCCAGGGTATGAGGGCTCCCAACTCAGCACTCAGCAGTTACAGAAGAAGGGTCTGCACCCTCAGCACTCCAAGAATGAGGAACGGGACAAAAGGCAGAGGAGGGGTTTGTCCCCAGCAAAGCCCATTAAAAATCCCTGGGAGATAAAAATAGAATCTGGGCAATAAAGTCAAGTCTAACCTTTTTTATCCTTTGTGCTTTGTCTAATTTCACGTGCTCCTAGGGTCCCGCATGCAGAGGTTCCACACCCGGCACTTCAGACCAGATTTCCTAGTGCAGAATGGCTGGGTCGACACCTCAGCTCCTGGGGCCCAGTGCAGACTCCACGATATAGAGCCTGAGCTACAGCCAACCCGGCCCTCGAGAGCTCCGCCGCCTCCCTCCCTCCCACTGACTCTGACAGGATCTCTACACAGCAGCCCAGCCCACAGCCCACGGGGTAGTGCATGCTCTCACCTCTCCATTCTCTGATCAAAATATAAAGTTTCCTTTGCTTGTGAACCAAACTCAGTCTCGATCTGTTGGCCCCAATGACACTGGGCAGGGGGACACTCGTTGGGGTCCACTCTGGAGGATCAGTAACAGAAATTGAGACTATTGTAACCTCAATGAACAGATGTGTGAGCCAAACTGTAGTTAACATAGAACAGTGTATAAGGCTCGGGTAAAATAAGATGTTTTTAACACTTCCATTTGATATTTCCATCACTTTTTATAAGCAAGTTCAGTGAAAAGGTTTGTCTTATTTGTCAGGTCAATATTAGAGAAACGAAGTGATTTCTTTCCAAGGATGTACATCTAATAATCTTGGTTAAACCTTCAATCTTGTTTTAAATGCTTTTCCATTGAAAATGATACCTCTCTTTCAGCTCCCCCATTTCTGAGAAGTATAAAATCTTATAATTTATTATTACCAAAGGGGAAAGGTGGGAGGAGGGATAAATTAACAGTTTGGAATTAACACATACACACTGCTATGTATAAAATAGATCATCAACAAGGAACTACTGTATAGCACAGGGAACTACACTCAACATTTTGCAATAACCTATAAGGGGAAATAATCTGAAAAAGAATAGATATTTTTATTGACATCATCTATCAATGACAGTTAAAGTGTAGCCTAAGGGAAGCTGGTGGTGAGTGCTTCTGACCCTGAAGACTTCAATCATCTAAAGTTTGGACTCTGCCTACTTCCCAAGGCCCTTAATGAACATATGTGTAGCCGTAGCTTAAAAACTTCCCCAGTTTGGGTTTCGGGGAGACACTGATTTTGAAAAAGCCCTGGTGTTCTCCTTACATGAATGGGACTCTTCCTACTGCTAAAACATGTCTGTCACACCCAGAGGATGGTATACCGTCTGATCGGGAAGAGTTTGGAAAAGGCATCTCATCTCCTCATCTCCTGGTGCTCGGGTTCACCCCTCCAGCGTCTTTACTAACAGTCTCCCCACTTGGAGATGTCAGCACTGTCAACATCCTGTTGCGTACAGTTTGGAATTTGTCCAGAGGATGAAGCGGGAGGATGAGGAACAAAGAGAGACAAGTCCTAGGTGTTCAGACAGGCACATGTCACTCTAATTTCCAATCAGGAAGACGAATTGACCAAAGGCTAGGGTTGCCCATGGAAACAGTATAGGGCTTGAGGAAATCCCGCTGCTTTGTGGCCAGTTCCCATAAACACAAGTTGAACAATGGAACTCAGGGGCAGTAAAATTCACAAAACTGCAGAGTTGAAAATATCCATCACTGAAAAATGTCTTGAGGAAAGTCAGAGAAAAGGACTTGTAAGCAAGGGAGAATGGCAGGAAAGGGATTTGAGGAGGTAGAAAGGACTCGCCATTAAGCACAAGAAAAGGAGCTGAACATTGCCAACATTGCAGTTGGCCAAAAAGGGTGTATGCGTTTTTTTCTGTATATATTCAAGAAAAGGGCATACACTTTTTTAGCCAACCAAACAGGTGGGCACTGGAAGTCAATACTACAAAAGATATCACTTCGCATCAGTCAGAAGAGCCATCCTCATAAAGCGTAAACAACAGAAATGCAGGACAGGGCAAGGAGAAGAGGGAGCCTTGTGAGACTTATAGTGGAAATGTATATTGCCAACGGCCATTCTGGAGAAGTGTATTGTGTTTACTAAAGCATCTAAAAAATGAGCTACAGAGCATAGGGCACTTGCACTCATGGGCGTATATCTTGGGAAAAACAAAAATCGAGAGGACACAGGCACCCCAATGTTTACCCCCTCTCTGTTTAAAAGATCCTCGACTAGGATATAACTTAAATGTCTCTGGAGGGAAAAAATGGATAGAGATGTGGTACTTAGGTAGAGTGGAATATTATTCAGCCTGGAAATCAATGAAATATGGCCAGTTGTAACAACTCCAGAGGAGTTACGTATGATCATTCTAAGTGACAGAATTCAAAAAGAAAAAGACACATATCATAAGATATCACTTAAAGGTGGAATCCAAAATGGCTACACATGAAATAAATTACAAAACAAAAACATAGTCAAATATGTAGAAAACACGCATAAGGCTGCTAAACGGGAAAGGTGGGGAGGGGTGAGGCATCATCCAGGAGGTTGAAATTAGCAAAGATACCATTCCAAATACCAAACTGATAATCAACAAGGCCTACACGGTAGCTAAAAGAACTGCACTCAGCACACTCAAGTCACCGGAAAAGAATATATACGACTGGTAAGAATCTGAAAAAGAATTTATTGATGTCTCTCTGTACGTGAATCAAGTGGATGTACAGCAGCAAGAAACAGAGCTTTGAAAATCAGCTGTAACCAATATAGTAATAAATTGAAAAAAATAAACGACAGAGAGACAGAGAAAACCTCTTACAACTTTTCCTCAGGGACGGTGATGCAACATGGATTGAACACATCTAGACCCACAGCAGGATGAGACATAAGGCTGGAAACTGTTTGCGCTAAGAGAAATGTGAGGTTGGGTGAGGAAATGCACACCCTTTAAAGTAATACTACCTGGTACCCATTCAATGGGTCCCAAATCTGCAGGTTCAAGGGATCTTCCTACAGCTAAAACATGCATGGAAAACCCAGAGGACTGTACACCATGTGATCGGGAGATGTGTCTAAAATGCACCTCATTTATCCTCTCCTGGTGCTCCTGTTCACCATTTCAGCCACGTTACTTAGAATCTCCCCACGTGGAGAATCAGCACATTTCAAATTCTGTTTCACACATTTTCCAAACTGTGAGGAGGATGAACGGGAAGAAGGGGAACCAATGAGAGAATAGTTGTAGGGGTTTGGACGGGCACATATCACTCTAATTTCCCATTAAGAATAAGAATTAAAGAAAGGCTCAGCCTGCCTCGCCGGAGCCAAAATAGGGCCTGAAGCAATCCTGCGGGTTTGAGGCCAGCTCACAAAAGAGCAACTTAAAAAATGGAGCTCAGGGTCACTGCAATTCACAAACCTGCAGAGTTATAAATGAAAACTAACATCCAAAAATATGTTGAGGTAAGGCAAAGAAGAGGATCTGAATGCAAGACAGAATTGCAAGAAACAGATTTCAAGAGATAGATTGGACTCGTCTTTAACGCACATGAAAAGCGGCAGAATTTCGACAATGATGCAGTTGGCCCAAAAGGGCGTATGCGTTTTTTCCTGATTATATCCAGGAAAAAACGCATACGCACTTTATGGGCAACGAAGCAAGCAAGCAATGCAAATGTGCACAACAAAGAAGTCTCACTTCCCACCAGTCAAAAGGGCCATCCTAAAAAATTGTAAAAACCAGAAATGCAGGACAGGCCATGGAGAACAGGGAGCCTTTATACGCTGATGGGCAGTGTGTGAACTGCCAAGAGCCACTCTGGAGAAGTGTATGGTGGTTCCTAAATCATCTAAAAAACAGAGCTACAGAGCATAGGACACTTCCAATCATGGGAGTATATCTAGGGAAGTCTAAAAATCAACAAGACACAAGCACACCACAGTTTAGGGCTACTCTGTTTACAAGAACCTCAACTTCAGTACACCTTAAATATCCCAGGAAAGAGAACAATGGATAAAGAAGATGTGGTACTTATGTACAATGGAATATCTCTTCACCATGAAATCAATGTAATAAGGCTAGTAGAAGGATAAAGAGTGGATTTAGGTCCGATAATACTACTTGAAATAAGTCAAACAGAAAAAGAAACATATCATAAGATATCACTTATAGAGGGAGGGTAAATATGGCTGCACAAGAAATGAATTACAGAACAGAACAGTGTCTCACATTTAGAAAACACACTTATGTCAGCTTAAGGGGAAAGGAGAGGTGGGGTGATGCATAAAACCAGAGTTTGAAATTAGCACAGATACCGTTCAATAAACCAAATAGGTATTAGACAAGATCTACACCTTGCTCAATGAACTGGCCTCAACACACCCTATACACCACAGAGAAATATATCTGAGTAATGAGAATCTTAAAACCCATGTATTGATATATCTCCATAAGGGAATCAAGTGTGTGCAGAGCGGCACAAACACAGCAGTGAAAATGAGCTAAACCCCATTATAGAAATAAATTTTAAAAACAAAACGCTGAAACAATGAAAGAGTGAAAAATTCTTACAAAATTCGCTCAGGGGCTGTGATGCAACCTGGATTGACCACATATAAACCCACAGCTGGATAAGACATAAGGCTGGACACTTGGGGCTGAGAGGATTGGTGAGCTTTGGTGAGCAACTGCCGAAAGTTTAATGCAATACTTCATGCTACTCATTCCAAGGGTCCCAACACTCCAGGTTGAAGGGAATCTTCCTACAGCTAAACTATGCTTGGGAAACCCAGCGACTGGTATACCATATGATCGGGAAAGGTTTCTAAAACACACCTCATTTTTCCTCTCCTGGGGCTCCAGATCGACATTCCAGCCGCTTTACTAACAACATCCCCACATGGAGAGTCAATGCCTTTAAGTTCTGGTATCGCACAGTCTGCAGTTAGTGCGGAGGATGAATGGGAATAGGGGGAACCAGTGAGAAACTAGCTGCAGCGGTTTCAATGGGCACATGTCACTCTAATTTCACATCAGTAAGAAGAATTAACCAAAGGCACAGCAAGGTGCCCCAGAAGAAGAATAGAGCTTCAAGGAATCCTGTGGTTATGGGGCAAGATCACAAAAATAAGAGCTGAAAAATGGAGCTAAGGGCCACTGCAATTCAAAAACCTGCAGAGTTATAAAGGCCAACTATTTTCAAAAAATATATTGAGGTAAGGCTATGAAGAAGCATTGAAAGCAAGGCAGAATTGCAGGAAACCGATTTCAGGAGGTACACTGGAATTGCATTTAAAACATATGAAGAGAGTCAGAACCTCGACAGTGATGCACTTGGCCAAAAAGGGCGTATGTGTTTTTTCCTGAATATAGTCAGGAAAAAATGCATACACACTTCTTGGCCAACCAAGCAAGCTTGCAAAGGAAATCTGCACTACAATGAAGTCTCACTTTCCCATGGTCAAAAGGGCCATCTGAAAAAAGTGTAAAATCCATAAAGGCAGGACAGGCCATGGAGAACTGGGAGGCTTCTTCTGCTGATGGGCGGGATGTAAATTGCCAACAGCCACTTGGGAGAAGTGTATGGTGTTTCCTGAAACATCTAGAAAACAAAGCAACAGAGCCTAGGGCACTTCCACTTATGGTCCTATAGCTTAGGGAAATTAAAATCAAAAAGACACAGCCACCCCAAAGTTTGGGACTCCTCTGTTTACAAGAACCTCGTTTACCGTACAAGTTCAATATCACAGAAAGTGAAAAATGGATAAAGAACTTGTGGTCCTTACGTACAATGCAGTATCACTCAGCAATGAAATCTATGTCATCAGGCCCGTAGCAGCATAATGAGTGGATTCAGGTACGATGATTCTAACTGAAATAAGTCACACAGAAAAAGAAACATCATAAGTTATCACTAATACACGGAATGTAAACTTGGCTACACAGGAACTGAATTCCAAAACAGAACAGGGTCTCAAATTTAGAAAACCAACTTACGCTTGCTTAAGGGGAAAGGTGAGTTGGGGTGCTGCATAAAAGCAGAGATTGAAATGAGCACAGATAAAGTTCCTTAAGCCAAATAAGGAATAGACAAGAGCTACTCCTTGCTCAACGAAATGGACTCAACACCCCATATTAAATGCCTAAGAATGTAACTGACTAGTAAGTATCTTAAAACCTATGGATTGCTATGTCTCCAAAAGAGAATCAAGCGTGTGTACAGGGGCATAAACGCAGCAGTGATAGGATTGGAGAGGTTCGGTGAGCAAATGAAGACCCTTTGAAGTCATATTGCATGGTACCCATTCCACGGGTCTCAACTCTCCAGGTTTAAGGTATTCTTCCTTCAGCTAAAACATGCATGTGGAACCCAGAGTATGATCAACCATGTGATCGGGAGACGTGTTCAAATATGTCTCAGTTTTCCTCCCCTGGTACTCGGGTGCAACATTCCAGAAGCTTTACTAACACTCTCCCACTTGGAGAGTCAGCGCCTTTAACCTCCTGTTTGGCCCAGTTTGCAATTTCTGCGGAAGATGAACAGGAATAGGGAGAACCAATGAGAGACTAGCTGGAGGTGTCTGGACGAGCAAATTTAACTCTCATTTTCCACCAGGAAGAGGAATTAACCAATGGGTCAGCGTGCCGTGCGGGAACCAGATTAGGGCCTGAAGCCATCCTGCGGTGTTGCGGCCAGCTCAAAAGAAAGCGAGTTGAAGAAACGAGCTCAGGGGCACTGTAATTCACAAACCTGCAGAGTTATAAATGACAGCTATCGTCCAAAAATATACTGAAGTAAGGCTGCCAGGAGGACTTGAAAGCGGGGCAGAATTGCAGGAAACCGATTTCAGGAGGTAGACTGGAATTGCATTGAAAGCATAGGAAAAGAGGCAGAACGTCCACAATGATGCACTTGGCCAAAAAGGGCGTATGCGTTTTTTCCTGAATATATTCAGGAAAAAACGCATACGCCCTTTTTGGCAACCAAGCAAGCTTGCAAAGGAAATCTGCACTACAATGAAGTCTCACTTCCCCCCGGTCAAAAGGGTCATCTGAAAAAAGTGTAAAATCCAGAAAGGCAGGACAGGCCATGGAGAACTGGGAGCCTTGTTATGCTGATGGGCGGGATGTAAATTGCCAACAGACACTCGGGAGAAGTGTATGGTGTTTCCTGAAACATCTAAAAAACAAAGCAACAGAGCCTAGGGCACTTCCACTTATGGTCCTATAGCTTAGGGAAATTAAAATCAAAAAGACACAGCCACCCCACAGTTTGGGACGCCTCTGTTTACAAGAACCTCGTTTACAGTACAAGTTCAACACCGCAGAAAGTGAAAAATGGATAAAGAAGTTGTGGTATTTACTTACAAAGCAATATCACTCAGCAATGAAATCTATGTCATCAGGCCCTTAGCAGCACAATGAGTGGATTCAGGTATGATGATTCTAACTGAAATAAGTCACACAGAAAAAGAAACATCATAAGATGTCAGTAATACACGGAATGTAAACTAGGCTACACAGGAACTGAATTACAGACCAGAACAGGGTCTCAAATTTAGAAAACCAACTTATGCTTGCTTAAGGGTGAAGGTGAGTTGGCGTGCTGCATAAAACCAGAGACTGAAATGAGCACAGATAATGTTCCTTAAGCCAAATATGGAATAGACAAGAGCTACTCCTTGCTCAACGAAATGGACTCAACACCGCACATTAAATGCCTAAGAATGTACCTGACTAGTAAATATCTTAAAACCTATGGATTGCTATATCTCCGAAAGAGAATCAAGCATGTGTACAGGGGCATAAACACAGCAGTGATAGGATTGGAGAGGTTCGGTGAGCAAATGAAGACCCTTTGAAGTCATATTGCATGGTACCCATTCCACAGGTTTCAACTACCCATGTTTAAGGTATTCTTCCTTCAGCTAAAACATGGATGTGGAACCTAGAGTATGATCAACCATGAGATCGGGAGACGTGTTCAAATATGTCTCAGTTTTCGTACCCTGGTACTCGGGTGCAACATTCCAGACGCTTTACTAACACTCTCCCGACTTGGAGAGTCAGTCCCTTTAACCTCCTGTATGGCCCAGTTTGCAATTTCTGCGGAAGATGAACAGGAATAGCGAGAACCAATGAGAGACTAGCTGGAGGTGTCTGGACGGGCAAATTTAACTCTCATTTCCCACCAAGAAGAGGAATTAAGCAAAGGCTCAGCGTGCCGTGCCGGAACCAGATTAGGGCCTGAAGCCATCCTGCGGTGTTGCGGCCAGCTCACAAGAAAGCGAGTTGAAGAAAGGAGCTCAGGGGCACTGTAATTCACAAACCTGCAGAGTTATAAATGACAGCTATCGTCCAAAAATATACTGAAGTAAGGCTGCCAAGAGGACTTGAAAGCGGGGCAGAATTGCAGGAAACCGATTTCAGGAGGTAGACTGGAATTGCATTGAAAGCATAGGAAAAGAGGCAGAACGTCCACAATGATGCCCTTGGCCCAAAAGGGCGTATGCGTTTTTTCCTGAATATATTCAGGAAAAAAAGCATACGCCCTTTTTGGCCAACCAAGCAAACTTGCAAAGGAAATCTGCACTACAATGAAGTCTCACTTCCCCCAGGTCAAAAGGGCCATCTGAAAAAAGTGTAAAATCCAGAAAGGCAGGACAGGCCATGGAGAACTGGGAGCCTTGTTATGCTGATGGGTGGGATGTAAATTGCAAACAGACACTTGGGAGAAGTGTATGGTGTTTCCTGAAACATCTAAAAAACAAAGCAACAGAGCCTAGGGCACTTCCACTTATGGTCCTATAGCTTAGGGAAATAAAATCAAACAGACACAGCAACCCCAAAGTTTGGGATGCCTCTGTTTACAAGAACCTCGTTTACAGTACAAGTTCAACATCGCAGAATGTGAAAAATGGATAAAGAAGTTGTGGTATTTACTTACAAAGCAATATCACTCAGCAATGAAATCTATGTCATCAGGCCCTTAGCAGCACAATGAGTGGATTCAGGTATGATGATTCTAACTGAAATAAGTCACACAGAAAAAGAAACATCATAAGATATCAGTAATACACGGAATGTAAACTTGGCTACACAGGAATTGAATTACAGAACAGAACAGGGTCTCAAATTTAGAAAACCAACTTATGCTTGCTTAAGGGGAAAGGTGAGTTGGGGTGCTGCATAAAACCAGAGATTGAAATGAGCACAGATAAAGTTCCTTAAGCCAAATATGGAATAGACAAGAGCTACTCCTTGCTCAACTAAATAGACTCAAGACCGCATATTAAATGCCTAAGAATGTACCTGACTAGTAAGTATCTTAAAACCTATGGAGTGCTATGTCTCCGAAAGAGAATCAAGCATGTGTACAGGGGCATAAACGCAGCAGTGATAGGATTGGAGAGGTTCGGTGAGCAAATGAAGACCCTTTGAAGTCATATTGCATGGTAACCATTCCACAGTTTCAACTACCCAGGTTTAAGGTATTCTTCCTTCAGCTAGAACATGCATGTGGAACCTAGAATATGATCAACCATGTGATCGGGAGACGTGTTCAAATATGTCTCAGTTTTCGTACCCTGGTACTCGGGTGCAACATTCCAGACGCTTTACTAACACTCTCCCGACTTGGAGAGTCAGTCCCTTTAACCTCCTGTTTGGCCCAGTTTGCAATTTCTGCGGAAGATGAACAGGAATAGCGAGAACCAATGAGAGAGTAGCTGGAGGTTTCTGGACGGGCAAATTTAACTCTCATTTCCCACCAGGAAGAGGAATTAACCAAAGGCTCAGCGTGCCGTGTCGGAACAAGATTAGGGCCTGAAGCCATCCTGCGGTGTTGCGGCCAGCTCACAAGAAAGCGAGTTGAAGAAAGGAGCTCAGGGGCACTGTAATTCACAAACCTGCAGAGTTATAAATGACAGCTATCGTCCAAAAATATACTGAAGTAAGGCTGCCAAGAGGACTTGAAAGCGGGGCAGAATTGCAGGAAACCGATTTCAGGAGGTAGACTGGAATTGCATTGAAAGCATAGGAAAAGAGGCAGAACGTCCACAATGATGCACTTGGCCCAAAAGGGCGTATGCGTTTTTTCCTGAATATATTCAGGAAAAAACGCATACGCCCTTTTTGGCCAACCAAGCAAGCTTGCAAAGGAAATCTGCACTACAATGAAGTCTCACTTCCCCCCGGTCAAAAGGGCCATCTGAAAAAAGTGTAAAATCCAGAAAGGCAGGACAGGCCATGGAGAACTGGGAGCCTTGTTATGCTGATGGGCGGGATGTAAATTGCCAACAGACACTCGGGAGAAGTGTATGGTGTTTCCTGAAACATCTAAAAAACAAAGCAACAGAGCCTAGGGCACTTCCACTTATGGTCCTATAGCTTAGGGAAATTAAAATCAAAAAGACACAGCCACCCCAAAGTTTGGAACGGCTCTGTTTATAAGAACCTCGTTTACAGTACAAGTTCAACACCATAGAAAGTGAAAAATGGATAAAGAAATTGTGGTATTTACTGACAAAGCAATATCACTCAGCAATGAAATCTATGTCATCAGGCCCTTAGCAGCACAATGAGTGGATTCAAGTATGATGATTCTAACTGAAATAAGTCACACAGAAAAAGAAACATCATAAGATATCAGTAATACACGGAATGTAAACTTGGCTACAGAGGAACTGAATTTCAAAACAGAACAGGGTCTCAAATTTAGAAAACCAACTTATGCTTGCTTAAGGGGAAAGGTGAGTTGGGGTGCTGCATAAAACCAGAGATTGAAATGAGCACAGATAAAGTTCCTTAAGCCAAATATGGAATAGACAAGAGCTACTCCTTGCTCAACGAAATGGACTCAACACCGCATCTTAAACACCTAAGAATGTACCTGACTAGTAAGTATCTTAAAACCTATGGATTGCTATGTCTCCGGAAGAGAATCAAGCATGTGTACAGGGGCATAAACGCAGCAGTGATAGGATTGGAGAGGTTCGGTGAGCAAATGAAGACCCTTTGAAGTCATATTGCATGGTACCCATTCCACAGGTTTCAACTACCCAGGTTTAAGGTATTCTTCCTTCAGCTAAAACATTCATGTGGAACCTAGAGTATGATCAACCATGTGATCGGGAGACGTGTTCAAATATGTCTCAGTTTTCGTACCCTGGTACTCGGGTGCAACATTCCAGACGCTTTACTAACACTCTCCCGACTTGGAGAGTCAGTCCCTTTAACCTCCTGTTTGGCCCAGTTTGCAATTTCTGCGGAAGATGAACAGGAATAGCGAGAACCAATGAGAGACTAGCTGGAGGTGTCTGGACGGGCAAATTTAACTCTCATTTCCCACCAGGAAGAGGAATTAACCAAAGGCTCAGCGTGCCATGCCGGAACCAGATTAGGGCCTGAAGCCATCCTGCGGTGTTGTGGCCAGCTCACCAGAAAGCGAGTTGAAGAAAGGAACTCAGGGGCACTGTAATTCACAAACCTGCAGAGTTATAAATGACAGCTATCGTCCAAAAATATACTGAAGTAAGGCTGCCAAGAGGACTTGAAAGCGGGGCAGAATTGCAGGAAACCGATTTCAGGAGGTAGACTGGAATTGCATTGAAAGCATAGGAAAAGAGGCAGAACGTCCACAATGATGCACTTGGCCAAAAAGGGCGTATGCGTTTTTTCCTGAATATATTCAGGAAAAAACGCATACGCCCTTTTTGGCCAACCAAGCAAGCTTGCAAAGGAAATATGCACTACAATGAAGTCTCACTTCCCCCCGGTCAAAAGGGCCATCTGAAAAAATTGTAAAATCCAGAAAGGCAGGACAGGCCATGGAGAACTGGGATCCTTGTTAGGCTGATGGGCGGGATGTAAATTGCCAACAGACACTCGGGAGAAGTGTATGGTGTTTCCTGAAACATCTAAAAAACAAAGCAACAGAGCCTAGGGCACTTCAACTTATGGTCCTATAGCTTAGGGAAATTAAAATCAAAAAGACACAGCCACCCCAAAGTTTGGGACGCCTCTGTTTACAAGAACCTCGTTTACCGTACAAGTTCAACATCACAGAAAGTGAAAAATGGATAAAGAAGTTGTGGTACTTACGTACAATGCAGTATCACTCAGCAATGAAATCTATGTCATCAGGCCCATAGCACCATAATGAGTGGATTCAGGTACGATTATTCTAACTGAAATAAGTCACACAGAAAAAGAAACATCATAAGATATCACTAATACACGGAATGTAAACTTGGCTACACAGGAACTGAATTCCAAAACAGAACAGGGTCTGAAATTTAGAAAACCAACTTATGCTTGCTTAAGGGGAAAGGTGATTTGGGGTGCTGCATAAAACCAGAGATTGAAATGAGCACAGATAAAGTTCCTTAAGCCAAATATGGAATAGACAAGAGCTACTCCTTACTCAACGAAATGGACTCAACACCGCATATTAAACGCCTAAGAATGTACCTGACTACTAAGTATCTTAAAACCTATGGATTGCTATGTCTCCAAAGGAGAATCAAGCGTGTGTACAGGGTCATAAACGCAGCAGTGATAGGATTGGAGAGGTTCGGTGAGCAAATGAAGACCCTTTGAAGTCATATTGCATGGTACCCATTACACGGGTCTCAACTCTCCAGGTTTAAGGTATTCTTCCTTCAGCTAAATCATGCATGTGGAACCCAGAGTATGATCAACCGTGTGAACGGGAGATGTGTTCAAATATGTCTCAGTTTTCCTCCCCTGGTACTCGGGTGCAACATTCCAGACGC
This sequence comes from Grampus griseus, assembly GCF_964374135.1. NCBI lineage: Eukaryota > Metazoa > Chordata > Mammalia > Artiodactyla > Delphinidae > Grampus > Grampus griseus. The sequence goes on along the minus strand of NW_028132808.1, from coordinate 101,236 downwards.
TTTACTAAAACTCTCCCCACTTGGAGAGTCAGCGCCTTTAACCTCCTGTTTGGCCCAGTTTGCAATTTCTGCGGAAGATGAACAGGAATAGCGAGAACCAATGAGAGACTAGCTGGAGGTGTCTTGACGGGCAAATTTAACTCTCATTTCCCACCAGGAAGAGGAAATAACCAAAGGCTCAGCGTGCTGTGCCGGAACAAGATTAGGGCCTGAAGCTATCCTGCGGTGTTGCGGCCAGCTCAAAAGAAAGTGAATTGAAGAAAGGAGCTCAGGGGCACTGTAATTCACAAACTTGCAGAGTTATAAATGACAGCTATCGTCCAAAAATATACTGAAGTAAGGCTGCCAAGAGGACTTGAAAGCGGGGCAGAATTGCAGGAAACCGATTTCAGGAGGTAGACTGGAATTGCATTGAAAGCATAGGAAAAGAGGCAGAACGTCCACAATGATGCACTTGGCCAAAAAGGGCGTATGCGTTTTTTCCTGAATATATTCAGGAAAAAACGCATACGCCCTTTTTGGCTAACCAAGCAAGCTTGCAAAGGAAATCTGCACTACAATGAAGTCTCACTTCCCCCCGGTCAAAAGGGCCATCTGAAAAAAGTGTAAAATCCAGAAAGGCAGGACAGGCCATGGAGAACTGGGAGCCTTGTTATGCTGATGGGCGGGATGTAAATTGCCAACAGACACTCGGGAGAAGTGTATGGTGTTTCCTGAAACATCTAAAAAACAAAGCAACAGAGCCTAGGGCACTTCCACTTATGGTCCTATAGCTTAGGGAAATTAAAATCAAAAAGACACAGCCACCCCAAAATTTGGGACGGCTCTTTTTACAGGAATCTCTTCTGTGGCACAAGTTAAATATCCCAGAGAGCAAATAATGGATAAAGAAGTTGCGGTACTTATGTACAACAGAATACCACTCAGCAATGAAATCTATGTCACCAGGCCCGTACCAGCATAATGAGTGGATTGAGGCACGATGATTCTAAGTGAAATAAGTCACACAGAAAAAGAAACATCCTAAGGTATCACTAATACACGGAATGTGAACTTGGCTACACATGAACTGAATTACAAAACAGAACAGGGTCTCAAATTTAGAAAACCAACTTATGCTTGCTTAAGGGGGAAGGTGAGTTGGGGTGCTGCATAAAAGCAGAGTTTGAAATTAGCACAGATACCGTTCCATAAGCCAAATATGTAATAGACAAGACCTACCCCTTGCTCAACGAAATGGATTCAACAATGAGGTATCACCTCACACCTGGTAGAATAGGCATCATAGAAAATCTACAAACAAAAAATGCTGGAAAGGGTGTGGAGAAAAGGAACCCTCTTCCACTATTGTTGGGAATATAAATTGATACAGTCATTATGGAGAACAATATGGAATTTCTTAAGAAACTAACAATAGAATTACCATATGATACAGCAATCCCAGTACTGGACATATACCCAGACAAAACCATAAATCAAAAAGAGTCATTCACCGCAATGTTCATTGCATCACTATTTACAATATCGAGGTAATGGAAGCAACCTAAATGCCTACAGACAGACGAATGCATAAAGCTGTGGTACATATATAAAATGGAATATTACTAAGCCATGAAAAGGAATGAAATTGGGTCATTTGTAGAGACGTCGATGGATCTAGAGACTGTCATACAGAGTGAAGTAAGTCAGAAAGAGAAAAACAAATCTTGTATATTCATGCATATATGTGGAACCTAGAAAAACTGTACAGATTAACCATTTTGCAAGGCATAAATAGAGCAACAGATGTAGACAACAAACGTATGGACAACAAGGGGGGAAAGCTGTTGGGGGGGTGGTGGTGGGAGGAGTTGAGAGACTGGGATTGGCATGTATACATTTATATGTATAAAATAGATAACCAATAAGAACCTGCTGTATAAAAATATAAAATAAAATTCAAAATTAAAAAGAAATAAAATTTAAAAAATAAAACAGAAAAAACAATTATTCCCTGCACATACATGTATTCATATGAATAAATTATTTCCATGCTTATATCTGTAAATACAAAAAAGAGGAATAAAATCTACCTTGAACCAAAAACGAAAAAGAGAAAAAAACACAGAACCCACCAGTTACACAGAGGAAAACCGTATCAGGGCACTTGCTCCAGTTGTAAACAATTCTGAAGTTGGTCAGTGGTGGGGAATCGTCTCCCATTCAGCCAGCAGCCCCCACGCAACAAGCGTCCTCATTGCAAAGCTGGGGCACCGTGCCGAGGCATCTGTGAGTAAACGTGAGCTGAGCCCCAGGCCAGTTGCTGCTGAACTATTCCCACCCGTCCCAGGTAAAACACCTGAATATATACAAGGACTTGAAAGCCTAGAGGAAGGGCCATAGAGCCACACGAGTGACAGCATGCCGGCCGACTTGGTGCCTGCAGGCCAGCCAGGATGGTCCTGGCCCTGGGTGCTCTTCTGGAAGATTTCCATTTCCCTGCCTGAGATACCCGTCCTGTCCCTGCCCCCACTGCTTTTTTCCTTCCTCACCTCTGCCCAGGGAGAAATTCCAGCAGCAGGTATGGGTGACACATCCTCTTCTTTAGCAGGTGGCAGCCTGGCAACTGCTGCAGAAAGCCCAGCAGAGCCCCACTCACACTGGGCCACCCACAAAGCCGTGGCCTCTCACTCCCTCCCACCAGCCCAGCCCCGAGACTGCTGACAGGGCAGAGAAAATGGTGTCAGGCACGGCTGCAGGGGCTCTTGCTGCCTGGAGTGGTATTTATATTGATCTCAACCCAGGCACACCTGGGGAGGGCTGGCCGGCACGGTAAGGCTGCCCAGCTCAGCCAATCATCACCCCTCAGGGGCTCAAAGTTGCAGAAAATGGAACTTGCTGAACCGGCCAGGTCCAAGGAACAGGTGTGGACTCCTGAGAGTCAGGATAGACAAGGGGCTGCAGCTTTGGCTTGTTTTCTAATCATTTTATCTGGCCCATGAGTGGGAGACAACTTCAAGAAAACCCTCTCCTAATGAGAGGAACCCAGGAGTCAGGGAGAGGAGGGGTGGGTGGTGGTTGGAGACAGAGGCCTGGTGCCCCGGGTGCAGTGGAAGTCTCTGGAAGACCAGGTGGAGGGAGGCCTCACGGAGTGATGCCCAGGGTCACAGACCTGTCGCAGCTGCTTTTTGTTAGTTCAAGTCCTGCTCTGAGGTGCTCTGTGTCAGCTCTGAGCGACAGGTGAGCTGGGGGTGCTCTGCAATGAGGGCTATGTGCACGGTTCCTGTGTGCCCAGCCCTGCCACGGTACCTGCAAGGGTAGCTCTGTATCCTGGGAGGGGCCTGACCACGAGAGCCCCGTGGGCTGGGGTGGGGGTGGGGTACCTGCCCAGGTGAGCTCCATATTCTGCGATTGGTCTGACCACGAGAGCCCCATGGGCTGCTGGGGACCTGGTAAAGGATGTCAGGACAGTCAGTGAAGCCACCGAGGATATACCTCCAGTTGCTCCTAATTGCTACACCCTGCTGGTCATTCTACCAACCACCAGGACATGGTATTCTGTATTAGTCTTCAATGATGCCTTCTTTTGTATTCCATTAGTCCCAGAGTCACAAGAAATTTTGCCTTGTGAGTGGCAGGACTCAACATACAACTAAAACAATACTTCCGGGTCGTCTGGCCCCAAGGGTGCAAAAATTCCCACACCATCTTTGGGGAAAGCTTAGCTAAAGACCTAAAAGTTCTGCCTCTGGAAAAGGAAACCCTCCTTCAATATGCAGACGACATTCTGATCGCCAGCCCTACTAAGGAGGCCTCTGAACTACCAAGCCAATAAAGGATAGAAGTTGTCCAAGAAAAAGCTCAAATATCACAGACTGCAGTGACCTGCCTGGGCTTCATTCTCACAGAAGGTCGGAGAAGCCCATCCCAGGAAAGGGAAGAAACCGTTTTCAGCCTTACCCCTTTCTAAAACTAGAAGACAGCTTAGGGGTTCCTGGGGAGGCCAGGGTTTGCTGCTTCTGGATCCCTAACTACAGTCTACTAGCTGGGCCTCTATATGAAACACTGAAAGGAAAAGATGATGATCCTTTTGAATAGAATCCATAAGTGGCCTTTCAAGAATGGAAAGAGCAGTCAATTCAGACCCTTGCCCTGGAACTCCCTAATTTAGCTAAACCCTTTGACCTTTACATTCCCGGTGAAAGGTGAATCGCCATTGGAGAATTAGTGCAAAAACTGGGACCACTTGAAATGGAACAATGCAAGAATGCCATCCAGGTAGGATAAACTACGGTCACCAAGGGGCTTGGCCCACTGCCACATCTGGCCAAGATACTGGCGGTATCTAAAAACCTGGAAATCAGCAGCCCAAAAGGCCACCTCCTTCCTAAGGGAAAAGGACCCCATGTGGTGATCCTAACCACCAACCATGCCCTGAAGTTGCAGGGTTCGCTCCGTGGGCACACTGACCTCGAGTGAGGAGGCCCTCCAACTCCAACATCCAGAGAGATAACCGGGGGCAACAGGGCACCATGACGACTCGTGTGAACATCACTTGACCTGGAGTTTCTCTCATAAAACAACAAGAGTGTGTCCCAAAAGAGTAGACTACTGCTTGCAGGACTTACTGCACCCAGAGGGGAGCTAATAATCTTGGCGGGGGAACAGTATACCACACTGTCACCATAGAAAAGCCTACAGACACCGTGATGATGGTGGCCAATAAGACCGGCTGGACTCCTGTTTACTTCAAAAGGCTGTTGACTCAGTGGCCATCATGGTCCTTGATCACCACTGACCCTGGACTGTCTGGGAGTTGAGCGGGCAGGGCTCTGACACCTGGTGCTGTTTGTACGTTAATTCAGGGGCCTAATTGAAGAAAGCACAGACTACTGGTCAGAGCATCTAGGCTGGCAGAAACGGTCAGCCTAAGGTGGCCGAACAAATGTGGGGCGGGGTGAAACCGGCCCCCACAGCGTCTCTGCACATCTCTTTCCTGGACCCTTAAAGGTCATTAGAATCTATAACACTTCCAATGCTGGTGCTCAGGCGGACGAGCAGGGAGGCAGGGGTCCTGGGGACAATCAACGTCACTGGGAGGCTGCTGGGGAGAAGCTCTGACCCTCGCCCCAGGGTATGAGGGCTCCCAACTCAGCACTCAGCAGTTACAGAAGAAGGGTCTGCACCCTCAGCACTCCAAGAATGAGGAACGGGACAAAAGGCAGAGGAGGGGTTTGTCCCCAGCAAAGCCCATTAAAAATCCCTGGGAGATAAAAATAGAATCTGGGCAATAAAGTCAAGTCTAACCTTTTTTATCCTTTGTGCTTTGTCTAATTTCACGTGCTCCTAGGGTCCCGCATGCAGAGGTTCCACACCCGGCACTTCAGACCAGATTTCCTAGTGCAGAATGGCTGGGTCGACACCTCAGCTCCTGGGGCCCAGTGCAGACTCCACGATATAGAGCCTGAGCTACAGCCAACCCGGCCCTCGAGAGCTCCGCCGCCTCCCTCCCTCCCACTGACTCTGACAGGATCTCTACACAGCAGCCCAGCCCACAGCCCACGGGGTAGTGCATGCTCTCACCTCTCCATTCTCTGATCAAAATATAAAGTTTCCTTTGCTTGTGAACCAAACTCAGTCTTGATCTGTTGGCCCCAATGACACTGGGCAGGGGGACACTCGTTGGGGTCCACTCTGGAGGATCAGTAACAGAAATTGAGACTATTGTAACCTCAATGAACAGATGTGTGAGCCAAACTGTAGTTAACATAGAACAGTGTATAAGGCTCGGGTAAAATAAGATGTTTTTAACACTTCCATTTGATATTTCCATCACTTTTTATAAGCAAGTTCAGTGAAAAGGTTTGTCTTATTTGTCAGGTCAATATTAGAGAAACGAAGTGATTTCTTTCCAAGGATGTACATCTAATAATCTTGGTTAAACCTTCAATCTTGTTTTAAATGCTTTTCCATTGAAAATGATACCTCTCTTTCAGCTCCCCCATTTCTGAGAAGTATAAAATCTTATAATTTATTATTACCAAAGGGGAAAGGTGGGAGGAGGGATAAATTAACAGTTTGGAATTAACACATACACACTGCTATGTATAAAATAGATCATCAACAAGGAACTACTGTATAGCACAGGGAACTACACTCAACATTTTGCAATAACCTATAAGGGGAAATAATCTGAAAAAGAATAGATATTTTTATTGACATCATCTATCAATGACAGTTAAAGTGTAGCCTAAGGGAAGCTGGTGGTGAGTGCTTCTGACCCTGAAGACTTCAATCATCTAAAGTTTGGACTCTGCCTACTTCCCAAGGCCCTTAATGAACATATGTGTAGCCGTAGCTTAAAAACTTCCCCAGTTTGGGTTTCGGGGAGACACTGATTTTGAAAAAGCCCTGGTGTTCTCCTTACATGAATGGGACTCTTCCTACTGCTAAAACATGTCTGTCACACCCAGAGGATGGTATACCGTCTGATCGGGAAGAGTTTGGAAAAGGCATCTCATCTCCTCATCTCCTGGTGCTCGGGTTCACCCCTCCAGCGTCTTTACTAACAGTCTCCCCACTTGGAGATGTCAGCACTGTCAACATCCTGTTGCGTACAGTTTGGAATTTGTCCAGAGGATGAAGCGGAAGGATGAGGAACAAAGAGAGACAAGTCCTAGGTGTTCAGACAGGCACATGTCACTCTAATTTCCAATCAGGAAGACGAATTGACCAAAGGCTAGGGTTGCCCATGGAAACAGTATAGGGCTTGAGGAAATCCCGCTGCTTTGTGGCCAGTTCCCATAAACACAAGTTGAACAATGGAACTCAGGGGCAGTAAAATTCACAAAACTGCAGAGTTGAAAATATCCATCACTGAAAAATGTCTTGAGGAAAGTCAGAGAAAAGGACTTGTAAGCAAGGGAGAATGGCAGGAAAGGGATTTGAGGAGGTAGAAAGGACTCGCCATTAAGCACAAGAAAAGGAGCTGAACATTGCCAACATTGCAGTTGGCCAAAAAGGGTGTATGTGTTTTTTTCTGTATATATTCAAGAAAAGGGCATACACTTTTTTAGCCAACCAAACAGGTGGGCACTGGAAGTCAATACTACAAAAGATATCACTTCGCATCAGTCAGAAGAGCCATCCTCATAAAGCGTAAACAACAGAAATGCAGGACAGGGCAAGGAGAAGAGGGAGCCCTGTGAGACTTATAGTGGAAATGTATATTGCCAACGGCCATTCTGGAGAAGTGTATTGTGTTTACTAAAGCATCTAAAAAATGAGCTACAGAGCATAGGGCACTTGCACTCATGGGCGTATATCTTGGGAAAAACAAAAATCGAGAAGACACAGGCACCCCAATGTTTACCCCCTCTCTGTTTAAAAGATCCTCGACTAGGATATAACTTAAATGTCTCTGGAGGGAAAAAATGGATAGAGATGTGGTACTTAGGTAGAGTGGAATATTATTCAGCCTGGAAATCAATGAAATATGGCCAGTTGTAACAACTCCAGAGGAGTTACGTATGATCATTCTAAGTGACAGAATTCAAAAAGAAAAAGACACATATCATAAGATATCACTTAAAGGTGGAATCCAAAATGGCTACACATGAAATAAATTACAAAACAAAAACATAGTCAAATATGTAGAAAACACGCATAAGGCTGCTAAACGGGAAAGGTGGGGAGGGGTGAGGCATCATCCAGGAGGTTGAAATTAGCAAAGATACCATTCCAAATACCAAACTGATAATCAACAAGGCCTACACGGTAGCTAAAAGAACTGCACTCAGCACACTCAAGTCACCGGAAAAGAATATATACGACTGGTAAGAATCTGAAAAAGAATTTATTGATGTCTCTCTGTACGTGAATCAAGTGGATGTACAGCAGCAAGAAACAGAGCTTTGAAAATCAGCTGTAACCAATATAGTAATAAATTGAAAAAAATAAACGACAGAGAGACAGAGAAAACCTCTTACAACTTTTCCTCAGGGACGGTGATGCAACATGGATTGAACACATCTAGACCCACAGCAGGATGAGACATAAGGCTGGAAACTGTTTGCGCTAAGAGAAATGTGAGGTTGGGTGAGGAAATGCATACCCTTTAAAGTAATACTACCTGGTACCCATTCAATGGGTCCCAAATCTGCAGGTTCAAGCGATCTTCCTACAGCTAAAACATGCATGGAAAACCCAGAGGACTGTACACCATGTGATCGGGAGATGTGTCTAAAATGCACCTCATTTATCCTCTCCTGGTGCTCCTGTTCACCATTCCAGCCACGTTACTTAGAATCTCCCCACGTGGAGAATCAGCACATTTCAAATTCTGTTTCACACATTTTGCAAATTGTGAGGAGGATGAACGGGAAGAGGGGGAACCAATGAGAGAATAGTTGTAGGGGTTTGGACGGGCACATATCACTCTAATTTACCATTAAGAATAAGAATTAAAGAAAGGCTCAGCCTGCCTCGCCGGAGCCAAAATAGGGCCTGAAGCAATCCTGCGGGTTTGAGGCCAGCTCACAAAAGAGCAACTTAAAAAATGGAGCTCAGGGTCACTGCAATTCACAAACCTGCAGAGTTATAAATGAAAACTAACGTCCAAAAATATGTTGAGGTAAGGCAAAGAAGAGGATCTGAATGCAAGACAGAATTGCAAGAAACAGATTTCAAGAGATAGATTGGACTCGTCTTTAACGCACATGAAAAGCGGCAGAATTTCGACAATGATGCAGTTGGCCCAAAAGGGCGTATGCGTTTTTTCCTGATTATATCCAGGAAAAAACGCATACGCACTTTATGGGCAACGAAGCAAGCAAGCAATGCAAATGTGCACAACAAAGAAGTCTCACTTCCCACTGGTCAAAAGGGCCATCCTAAAAAATTGTAAAAACCAGAAATGCAGGACAGGCCATGGAGAACAGGGAGCCTTTATACGCTGATGGGCAGTGTGTGAACTGCCGAGAGCCACTCTGGAGAAGTGTATGGTGGTTCCTAAATCATCTAAAAAACAGAGCTACAGAGCATAGGACACTTCCAATCATGGGAGTATATCTAGGGAAGTCTAAAAATCAACAAGACACAAGCACACCACAGTTTAGGGCTACTCTGTTTACAAGAACCTCAACTTCAGTACACCTTAAATATCCCAGGAAAGAGAACAATGGATAAAGAAGATGTGGTACTTATGTACAATGGAATATCTCTTCACCATGAAATCAATGTAATAAGGCTAGTAGAAGGATAAAGAGTGGATTTAGGTCCGATAATACTACTTGAAATAAGTCAAACAGAAAAAGAAACATATCATAAGATATCACTTATAGAGGGAGGGTAAATATGGCTGCACAAGAAATGAATTACAGAACAGAACAGTGTCTCACATTTAGAAAACACACTTATGTCAGCTTAAGGGGAAAGGAGAGGTGGGGTGATGCATAAAACCAGAGTTTGAAATTAGCACAGATACCGTTCAATAAACCAAATAGGTATTAGACAAGATCTACACCTTGCTCAATGAACTGGCCTCAACACACCCTATACACCGCAGAGAAATATATCTGAGTAATAAGAATCTTAAAACCCATGTATTGATATATCTCCATAAGGGAATCAAGTGTGTGCAGAGCGGCACAAACACAGCAGTGAAAATGAGCTAAACCCCATTATAGAAATAAATTTTAAAAACAAAACGCTGAAACAATGAAAGAGAGAAAAATTCTTACAAAATTCGCTCAGGGGCTGTGATGCAACCTGGATTGACCACATATAAACCCACAGCTGGATAAGACATAAGGCTGGACACTTGGGGCTGAGAGGATTGGTGAGCTTTGGTGAGCAACTGCCGAAAGTTTAATGCAATACTTCATGCTACTCATTCCAAGGGTCCCAACACTCCAGGTTGAAGGGAATCTTCCTACAGCTAAACCATGCTTGGGAAACCCAGCGACTGGTATACCATATGATCGGGAATGGTTTCTAAAACACACCTCATTTTTCCTCTCCTGGGGCTCCGGATCGACATTCCAGCCGCTTTACTAACAACATCCCCACATGGAGAGTCAATGCCTTTAAGTTCTGGTATCGCACAGTCTGCAGTTAGTGCGGAGGATGAATGGGAATAGGGGGAACCAGTGAGAAACTAGCTGTAGCGGTTTCAATGGGCACATGTCACTCTAATTTCACATCAGTAAGAAGAATTAACCAAAGGCACAGCAAGGTGCCCCAGAAGAAGAATAGAGCTTCAAGGAATCCTGTGGTTATGAGGCAAGATCACAAAAATAAGAGCTGAAAAATGGAGCTAAGGGCCACTGCAATTCAAAAACCTGCAGAGTTATAAAGGCCAACTATTTTCAAAAAATATATTGAGGTAAGGCTATGAAGAAGCATTGAAAGCAAGGCAGAATTGCAGGAAACCGATTTCAGGAGGTACACTGGAATTGCATTTAAAACATATGAAGAGAGTCAGAACCTCGACAGTGATGCACTTCGCCAAAAAGGGCATATGTGTTTTTTCCTGAATATAGTCAGGAAAAAATGCATACACACTTTTTGGCCAACCAAGCAAGCTTGCAAAGGAAATCTGCACTACAATGAAGTCTCACTTTCCCCTGGTCAAAAGGGCCATCTGAAAAAAGTGTAAAATCCATAAAGGCACGACAGGCCATGGAGAACTGGGAGCCTTCTTCTGCTGATGGGCGGGATGTAAATTGCCAACAGCCACTCTGGAGAAGTGTATGGTGTTTCCTGAAACATCTAAAAAACAAAGCAACAGAGCCTAGGGCACTTCCACTTATGGTCCTATAGTTTAGGGAAATTAAAATCAAAAAGACACAGCCACCCCAAAGTTTGGGACGGCTTTGTTTACAAGAACCTCATATACGGTACAAGTTCAATATCGCAGAAAGTGAAAAATGGATAAAGAAGTTGTGGTACTTATGTACAATGCAATATCACTCAGCAATGAAATCTATGTCATCAGGCCCGTAGCAGCATAATGAGTGGATTAAGTACGATGAATCTAACTGAAATAAGTCACACAGAGAAAGAAACATCATAAGATATCAGTAATACACGGAATGTAAACTTGGCTACACAGGAACTGAATTCCAAAACAGAACAGGGTCTCAAATTTAGAAAACCAACTTATGCTTGCTTAAGGGGAAAGGTGAGTTGGGGTGCTGCATAAAACCAGAGATTGAAATGAGCACAGATAAAGTTCTATAAGCCAAATATGGAATAGACAAGAGCTACTCCTTGCTCAACGAAATGGACTCAACACCCCATATTCAACGCCTAGGAATATACCTGCCTAGTAAGAATCATAAAAGCTATGGATTTATATATCTCTGTAAGAGAATCAAGAGTGTGTACAGCGGCATTAAAGCAGTGAAAATCAGCTAAATCCCATATTAAAAATAAATTTCTTAAACAAAACACAATGACAGTGAAATAGAGAGCAATACTTAAGTAATTCATTCAAGGCTTCTGAGGCAACCTGCATTTACCATATCTACACCCAGAGCTGGGTGACACATAAGGCTGGACACTTGGGGCTCATAAGATTGGTGAGGTTCGGTGAGCAAATGCAGACCCTTTGAAGTCATATTGCATGGTACCCATTCCATGGGTCTCAACTCTCCAGGTTTAAGGGATTCTTCCTTCAGCTAAAACATGCATGTGGAACCCAGAGTATGATCCACCGTGTGATCGAGAACCGTGTTCAAATGTGTCTCACTTTTCGTTCCCTGGTACTCGGGTGCAACATTCCAGACGCTTTACTAACACTCTCCTCACTTGGAGAGTGAGTGCCTTTAACCTCCTGTTTGGCCCAGTTTGCAATTTCTGCGGAAGATGAACAGGAATAGGGAGAACCAATGAGAGACTAGCTGGAGGTGTCTGGACGGGCAAATTTAACTCTCATTTCCCACAGGGAAGAGGAATAAACCAAAGGCTCAGCATGCCGTGCCGGAACCAGATTAGGGCCTGAAGCCATCCTGCGGTGTTGCGGCCAGGTCACAAGAAAGCGAGTTGAAGAAAGGAGCTCAGGGGCACTGTAATTCACAAACCTGCAGATTTATAAATGACAGTTATTGTCCGAAAATATACTGAAGTAGGGCTGCCAAGAGGACTTGAATGCGGGGCAGAATTGCAGGAAACCGATTTTAGGAGGAATCGGAATTGGATTGCATTTAAAACACAGGAAAAGAGGCAGAATGTCGACAATGATGCACTTGGCCAAAAAGGGCGTATGCGTTTTTTCCTGAATATATTCAGGAAAAAACGCATACGCCCTTTTTGGCCAACCAAGCAAGCTTGCAAAGGAAATCTGCACTACAATGAAGTCTCACTTCCCCCCGGTCAAAAGGGCCATGTGAAAAAAGTGTAAAATCCAGAAAGGCAGGACAGGCCATGGAGAACTGGGAACCTTGTTATGCTGATGGGCTGGATGTAAATTGCCAACAGCCGCTCTGTAGAAGTGTATGGTGTTTCCTGAAACATCTAAAAAACAAAGCAACAGAGCCTAGGGCACTTCCACTTATGGTCCTATAGCTTAGGGAAATTAAAATCAAAAAGACACAGCCACCCCAAAATTTGGGACGGCTCTTTTTACAGGAATCTCTTCTGTGGCACAAGTTAAATATCCCAGAGAGCAAATAATGGATAAAGAAGTTGCGGTACTTATGTACAACAGAATACCACTCAGCAATGAAATCTATGTCACCAGGCCCGTACCAGCATAATGAGTGGATTGAGGCACGATGATTCTAAGTGAAATAAGTCACACAGAAAAAGAAACATCCTAAGGTATCACTAATACACGGAATGTGAACTTGGCTACACATGAACTGAATTACAAAACAGAACAGGGTCTCAAATTTAGAAAACCAACTTATGCTTGCTTAAGGGGGAAGGTGAGTTGGGGTGCTGCATAAAAGCAGAGTTTGAAATTAGCACAGATACCGTTCCATAAGCCAAATATGTAATAGACAAGACCTACCCCTTGCTCAACGAAATGGATTCAACAATGAGGTATCACCTCACACCTGGTAGAATAGGCATCATAGAAAATCTACAAACAAAAAATGCTGGAAAGGGTGTGGAGAAAAGGAACCCTCTTCCACTATTGTTGGGAATATAAATTGATACAGTCATTATGGAGAACAATATGGAATTTCTTAAGAAACTAACAATAGAATTACCATATGATACAGCAATCCCAGTACTGGACATATACCCAGACAAAACCATAAATCAAAAAGAGTCATTCACCGCAATGTTCATTGCATCACTATTTACAATATCGAGGTAATGGAAGCAACCTAAATGCCCACAGACAGACGAATGCATAAAGCCGTGGTACATATATAAAATGGAATATTACTAAGCCATGAAAAGGAATGAAATTGGGTCATTTGTAGAGACGTCGATGGATCTAGAGACTGTCATACAGAGTGAAGTAAGTCAGAAAGAGAAAAACAAATCTTGTATATTCATGCATATATGTGGAACCTAGAAAAACTGTACAGATTAACCATTTTGCAAGGCATAAATAGAGCAACAGATGTAGACAACAAACGTATGGACAACAAGGGGGAAAGCTGTTGGGGGGGTGGTGGTGGGAGGAGTTGAGAGACTGGGATTGGCATGTATACATTTATATGTATAAAATAGATAACCAATAAGAACCTGCTGTATAAAAATATAAAATAAAATTCAAAATTAAAAAGAAATAAAATTTAAAAAATAAAACAGAAAAAACAATTATTCCCTGCACATACATGTATTCATATGAATAAATTATTTCCATGCTTATATCTGTAAATACAAAAAAGAGGAATAAAATCTACCTTGAACCAAAAACGAAAAAGAGAAAAAAACACAGAACCCACCAGTTACACAGAGGAAAACCGTATCAGGGCACTTGCTCCAGTTGTAAACAATTCTGAAGTTGGTCAGTGGTGGGGAATCGTCTCCCATTCAGCCAGCAGCCCCCACGCAACAAGCGTCCTCATTGCAAAGCTGGGGCACCGTGCCGAGGCATCTGTGAGTAAACGTGAGCTGAGCCCCAGGCCAGTTGCTGCTGAACTATTCCCACCCGTCCCAGGTAAAACACCTGAATATATACAAGGACTTGAAAGCCTAGAGGAAGGGCCATAGAGCCACACGAGTGACAGCATGCCGGCCGACTTGGTGCCTGCAGGCCAGCCAGGATGGTCCTGGCCCTGGGTGCTCTTCTGGAAGATTTCCATTTCCCTGCCTGAGATACCCGTCCTGTCCCTGCCCCCACTGCTTTTTTCCTTCCTCACCTCTGCCCAGGGAGAAATTCCAGCAGCAGGTATGGGTGACACATCCTCTTCTTTAGCAGGTGGCAGCCTGGCAACTGCTGCAGAAAGTCCAGCAGAGCCCCACTCACACTGGGCCACCCACAAAGCCGTGGCCTCTCACTCCCTCCCACCAGCCCAGCCCCGAGACTGCTGACAGGGCAGAGAAAATGGTGTCAGGCACGGCTGCAGGGGCTCTTGCTGCCTGGAGTGGTATTTATATTGATCTCAACCCAGGCACACCTGGGGAGGGCTGGCCGGCACGGTAAGGCTGCCCAGGTCAGCCAATCATCACCCCTCAGGGGCTCACAGTTGCAGAAAATGGAACTTGCTGAGCCGGCCAGGTCCAAGGAACAGGTGTGGGCTCCTGAGAGTCAGGATAGACAAGGGGCTGCAGCTTTGGCTTGTTTTCTAATCATTTTATCTGGCCCATGAGTGGGAGACAACTTCAAGAAAACCCTCTCCTAATGAGAGGAACCCAGGAGTCAGGGAGAGGAGGGGTGGGTGGTGGTTGGAGACAGAGGCCTGGTGCCCCGGGTGCAGTGGAAGTCTCTGGAAGACCAGGTGGAGGGAGGCCTCACGGAGTGATGCCCAGGGTCACAGACCTGTCGCAGCTGCTGTTTGTTAGTTCAAGTCCTGCTCTGAGGTGCTCTGTGTCAGCTCTGAGCGACAGGTGAGCTGGGGGTGCTCTGCAATGAGGGCTATGTGCACGGTTCCTGTGTGCCCAGCCCTGCCACGGTACCTGCAAGGGTAGCTCTGTATCCTGGGAGGGGCCTGACCACGAGAGCCCCGTGGGCTGGGGTGGGGGTGGGGTACCTGCCCAGGTGAGCTCCATATTCTGCGATTGGTCTGACCACGAGAGCCCCATGGGCTGCTGGGGACCTGGTAAAGGATGTCAGGACAGTCAGTGAAGCCACCGAAGATATACCTCCAGTTGTTCCTAATTCCTACACCCTGCTGGTCATTCTACCAACCACCAGGACATGGTATTCTGTATTAGTCTTCAATGATGCCTTCTTTTGTATTCCATTAGTCCCAGAGTCACAAGAAATTTTGCCTTGTGAGTGGCAGGACTCAACATACAACTAAAACAATACTTCCGGGCCGTCTGGCCCCAAGGGTGCAAAAATTCCCACACCATCTTTGGGGAAAGCTTAGCTAAAGACCTAAAAGTTCTACCTCTGGAAAAGGAAACCCTCCTTCAATATGCAGACGACATTCTGATCGCCAGCCCTACTAAGGAGGCCTCTGAACTACCAAGCCAATAAAGGATAGAAGTTGTCCAAGAAAAAGCTCAAATATCACAGACTGCGGTGACCTGCCTGGGCTTCATTCTCACAGAAGGTCAGAGAAGCCCATCCCAGGAAAGGGAAGAAACCATTTTCAGCCTTACCCCTTTCTAAAACTAGAAGACAGCTTAGGGGTTCCTGGGGAGGCCAGGGTTTGCTGCTTCTGGATCCCTAACTACAGTCTACTAGCTGGGCCTCTATATGAAACACTGAAAGGAAAAGATGATGATCCTTTTGAATAGAATCCAGAAGTGGCCTTTCAAGAATGGAAAGAGCAGTCAATTCAGACCCTTGCCCTGGAACTCCCTAATTTAGCTAAACCCTTTGACCTTTACATTCCCGGTGAAAGGTGAATCGCCATTGGAGAATTAGTGCAAAAACTGGGGCCACTTGAAATGGAACAATGCAAGAATGCCATCCAGGTAGGATAAACTACGGTCACTAAGGGGCTTTGCCCACTGCCACATCTGGCCAAGATACTGGCGGTATCTAAAAACCTGGAAATCAGCAGCCCAAAAGGCCACCTCCCTCCTAAGGGAAAAGGACCCCATGTGGTGATCCTAACCACCAACCATGCCCTGAAGTTGCAGGGTTCGCTCCGTGGGCACACCGACCTCGAGTGAGGAGGCCCTCCAACTCCAACATCCAGAGAGATAACCGGGGGCAACAGGGCACCATGACGACTCGTGTGAACATCACTTGACCTGGAGTTTCTCTCATAAAACAACAAGAGTGTGTCCCAAAAGAGTAGACTACTGCTTGCAGGACTTACTGCACCCAGAGGGGAGCTAATAATCTTGGCGGGGGAACAGTATACCACACTGTCACCATAGAAAAGCCTACAGACACCGTGATGATGGTGGCCAATAAGACCGGCTGGACTCCTGTTTACTTCAAAAGGCTGTTGACTCAGTGGCCATCATGGTCCTTGATCACCACTGACCCTGGACTGTCTGGGAGTTGAGCGGGCAGGGCTCTGACACCTGGTGCTGTTTGTACGTTAATTCAGGGGCCTAATTGAAGAAAGCGCAGACTACTGGTCAGAGCATCTAGGCTGGCAGAAACGGTCAGCCTAAGGTGGCCGAACAAATGTGGGGCGGGGTGAAACCGGCCCCCACAGCGTCTCTGCACATCTCTTTCCTGGATCCTTAAAGGTCATTAGAATCTATAACACTTCCAATGCTGGTGCTCAGGTGGACGAGCAGGGAGGCAGGGGTCCTGGGGACAATCAACGTCACCGGGAGGCTGCTGGGGAGAAGCTCTGACCCTCGCCCCAGGGTATGAGGGCTCCCAACTCAGCACTCAGCAGTTACAGAAGAAGGGTCTGCACCCTCAGCACTCCAAGAATGAGGAACGGGACAAAAGGCAGAGGAGGGGTTTGTCCCCAGCAAAGCCCATTAAAAATCCCTGGGAGATAAAAATAGAATCTGGGCAATAAAGTCAAGTCTAACCTTTTTTATCCTTTGTGCTTTGTCTAATTTCACGTACTCCTAGGGTCCCGCATGCAGAGGTTCCACACCCGGCACTTCAGACCAGATTTCCTAGTGCAGAATGGCTGGGTCGACACCTCAGCTCCTGGGGCCCAGTGCAGACTCCACGATATAGAGCCTGAGCTACAGCCAACCCGGCCCTCGAGAGCTCCGCCGCCTCCCTCCCTCCCACTGACTCTGACAGGATCTCTACACAGCAGCCCAGCCCACAGCCCATGGGGTAGTGCATGCTCTCACCTCTCCATTCTCTGATCAAAATATAAAGTTTCCTTTGCTTGTGAACCAAACTCAGTCTCGATCTGTTGGCCCCAATGACACTGGGCAGGGGGACACTCGTTGGGGTCCACTCTGGAGGATCAGTAACAGAAATTGAGACTATTGTAACCTCAATGAACAGATGTGTGAGCCAAACTGTAGTTAACATAGAACAGTGTATAAGGCTCGGGTAAAATAAGATGTTTTTAACACTTCCATTTGATATTTCCATCACTTTTTATAAGCAAGTTCAGTGAAAAGGTTTGTCTTATTTGTCAGGTCAATATTAGAGAAACGAAGTGATTTCTTTCCAAGGATGTACATCTAATAATCTTGGTTAAACCTTCAATCTTGTTTTAAATGCTTTTCCATTGAAAATGATACCTCTCTTTCAGCTCCCCCATTTCTGAGAAGTATAAAATCTTATAATTTATTATTACCAAAGGGGAAAGGTGGGAGGAGGGATAAATTAACAGTTTGGAATTAACACATACACACTGCTATGTATAAAATAGATCATCAACAAGGAACTACTGTATAGCACAGGGAACTACACTCAACATTTTGCAATAACCTATAAGGGGAAATAATCTGAAAAAGAACAGATATTTTTATTGACATCATCTATCAATGACAGTTAAAGTGTAGCCTAAGGGAAGCTGGTGGTGAGTGCTTCTGACCCTGAAGACTTCAATCATCTAAAGTTTGGACTCTGCCTACTTCCCAAGGCCCTTAATGAACATATGTGTAGCCGTAGCTTAAAAACTTCCCCAGTTTGGGTTTCGGGGAGACACTGATTTTGAAAAAGCCCTGGTGTTCTCCTTACATGAATGGGACTCTTCCTACTGCTAAAACATGTCTGTCACACCCAGAGGATGGTATACCGTCTGATCGGGAAGAGTTTGGAAAAGGCATCTCATCTCCTCATCTCCTGGTGCTCGGGTTCACCCCTCCAGCGTCTTTACTAACAGTCTCCCCACTTGGAGATGTCAGCACTGTCAACATCCTGTTGCGTACAGTTTGGAATTTGTCCAGAGGATGAAGCGGAAGGATGAGGAACAAAGAGAGACAAGTCCTAGGTGTTCAGACAGGCACATGTCACTCTAATTTCCAATCAGGAAGACGAATTGACCAAAGGCTAGGGTTGCCCATGGAAACAGTATAGGGCTTGAGGAAATCCCGCTGCTTTGTGGCCAGTTCCCATAAACACAAGTTGAACAATGGAACTCAGGGGCAGTAAAATTCACAAAACTGCAGAGTTGAAAATATCCATCACTGAAAAATGTCTTGAGGAAAGTCAGAGAAAAGGACTTGTAAGCAAGGGAGAATGGCAGGAAAGGGATTTGAGGAGGTAGAAAGGACTCGCCATTAAGCACAAGAAAAGGAGCTGAACATTGCCAACATTGCAGTTGGCCAAAAAGGGTGTATGCGTTTTTTTCTGTATATATTCAAGAAAAGGGCATACACTTTTTTAGCCAACCAAACAGGTGGGCACTGGAAGTCAATACTACAAAAGATATCACTTCGCATCAGTCAGAAGAGCCATCCTCATAAAGCGTAAACAACAGAAATGCAGGACAGGGCAAGGAGAAGAGGGAGCCCTGTGAGACTTATAGTGGAAATGTATATTGCCAACGGCCATTCTGGAGAAGTGTATTGTGTTTACTAAAGCATCTAAAAAATGAGCTACAGAGCATAGGGCACTTGCACTCATGGGCGTATATCTTGGGAAAAACAAAAATCGAGAAGACACAGGCACCCCAATGTTTACCCCCTCTCTGTTTAAAAGATCCTCGACTAGGATATAACTTAAATGTCTCTGGAGGGAAAAAATGGATAGAGATGTGGTACTTAGGTAGAGTGGAATATTATTCAGCCTGGAAATCAATGAAATATGGCCAGTTGTAACAACTCCAGAGGAGTTACGTATGATCATTCTAAGTGACAGAATTCAAAAAGAAAAAGACACATATCATAAGATATCACTTAAAGGTGGAATCCAAAATGGCTACACATGAAATAAATTACAAAACAAAAACATAGTCAAATATGTAGAAAACACGCATAAGGCTGCTAAACGGGAAAGGTGGGGAGGGGTGAGGCATCATCCAGGAGGTTGAAATTAGCAAAGATACCATTCCAAATACCAAACTGATAATCAACAAGGCCTACACGGTAGCTAAAAGAACTGCACTCAGCACACTCAAGTCACCGGAAAAGAATATATACGACTGGTAAGAATCTGAAAAAGAATTTATTGATGTCTCTCTGTACGTGAATCAAGTGGATGTACAGCAGCAAGAAACAGAGCTTTGAAAATCAGCTGTAACCAATATAGTAATAAATTGAAAAAAATAAACGACAGAGAGACAGAGAAAACCTCTTACAACTTTTCCTCAGGGACGGTGATGCAACATGGATTGAACACATCTAGACCCACAGCAGGATGAGACATAAGGCTGGAAACTGTTTGCGCTAAGAGAAATGTGAGGTTGGGTGAGGAAATGCACACCCTTTAAAGTAATACTACCTGGTACCCATTCAATGGGTCCCAAATCTGCAGGTTCAAGGGATCTTCCTACAGCTAAAACATGCATGGAAAACCCAGAGGACTGTACACCATGTGATCGGGAGATGTGTCTAAAATGCACCTCATTTATCCTCTCCTGGTGCTCCTGTTCACCATTCCAGCCACGTTACTTAGAATCTCCCCACTTGGAGAATCAGCACATTTCAAATTCTGTTTCACACATTTTGCAAATTGTGAGGAGGATGAACGGGAAGAGGGGGAACCAATGAGAGAATAGTTGTAGGGGTTTGGACGGGCACATATCACTCTAATTTCCCATTAAGAATAAGAATTAAAGAAAGGCTCAGCCTGCCTCGCCGGAGCCAATATAGGGCCTGAAGCAATCCTGCGGGTTTGAGGCCAGCTCACAAAAGAGCAACTTAAAAAATGGAGCTCAGGGTCACTGCAATTCACAAACCTGCAGAGTTATAAATGAAAACTAACGTCCAAAAATATGTTGAGGTAAGGCAAAGAAGAGGATCTGAATGCAAGACAGAATTGCAAGAAACAGATTTCAAGAGATAGATTGGACTCGTCTTTAACGCACATGAAAAGCGGCAGAATTTCGACAATGATGCAGTTGGCCCAAAAGGGCGTATGCGTTTTTTCCTGATTATATCCAGGAAAAAACGCATACGCACTTTATGGGCAACGAAGCAAGCAAGCAATGCAAATGTGCACAACAAAGAAGTCTCACTTCCCACTGGTCAAAAGGGCCATCCTAAAAAATTGTAAAAACCAGAAATGCAGGACAGGCCATGGAGAACAGGGAGCCTTTATACGCTGATGGGCAGTGTGTGAACTGCCGAGAGCCACTCTGGAGAAGTGTATGGTGGTTCCTAAATCATCTAAAAAACAGAGCTACAGAGCATAGGACACTTCCAATCATGGGAGTATATCTAGGGAAGTCTAAAAATCAACAAGACACAAGCACACCACAGTTTAGGGCTACTCTGTTTACAAGAACCTCAACTTCAGTACACCTTAAATATCCCAGGAAAGAGAACAATGGATAAAGAAGATGTGGTACTTATGTACAATGGAATATCTCTTCACCATGAAATCAATGTAATAAGGCTAGTAGAAGGATAAAGAGTGGATTTAGGCCCGATAATACTACTTGAAATAAGTCAAACAGAAAAAGAAACATATCATAAGATATCACTTATAGAGGGAGGGTAAATATGGCTGCACAAGAAATGAATTACAGAACAGAACAGTGTCTCACATTTAGAAAACACACTTATGTCAGCTTAAGGGGAAAGGAGAGGTGGGGTGATGCATAAAACCAGAGTTTGAAATTAGCACAGATACCGTTCAATAAACCAAATAGGTATTAGACAAGATCTACACCTTGCTCAATGAACTGGCCTCAACACACCCTATACACCACAGAGAAATATATCTGAGTAATAAGAATCTTAAAACCCATGTATTGATATATCTCCATAAGGGAATCAAGTGTGTGCAGAGCGGCACAAACACAGCAGTGAAAATGAGCTAAACCCCATTATAGAAATAAATTTTAAAAACAAAACGCTGAAACAATGAAAGAGAGAAAAATTCTTACAAAATTTGCTCAGGGGCTGTGATGCAACCTGGATTGACCACATATAAACCCACAGCTGGATAAGACATAAGGCTGGACACTTGGGGCTGAGAGGATTGGTGAGCTTTGGTGAGCAACTGCCGAAAGTTTAATGCAATACTTCATGCTACTCATTCCAAGGGTCCCAACACTCCAGGTTGAAGGGAATCTTCCTACAGCTAAACCATGCTTGGGAAACCCAGCGACTGGTATACCATATGATCGGGAAAGGTTTCTAAAACACACCTCATTTTTCCTCTCCTGGCGCTCCGGATCGACATTCCAGCCGCTTTACTAACAACATCCCCACATGGAGAGTCAATGCCTTTAAGTTCTGGTATCGCACAGTCTGCAGTTAGTGCGGAGGATGAATGGGAATAGGGGGAACCAGTGAGAAACTAGCTGTAGCGGTTTCAATGGGCACATGTCACTCTAATTTCACATCAGTAAGAAGAATTAACCAAAGGCACAGCAAGGTGCCCCAGAAGAAGAATAGAGCTTCAAGGAATCCTGTGGTTATGGGGCAAGATCACAAAAATAAGAGCTGAAAAATGGAGCTAAGGGCCACTGCAATTCAAAAACCTGCAGAGTTATAAAGGCCAACTATTTTCAAAAAATATATTGAGGTAAGGCTATGAAGAAGCATTGAAAGCAAGGCAGAATTGCAGGAAACCGATTTCAGGAGGTACACTGGAATTGCATTTAAAACATATGAAGAGAGTCAGAACCTCGACAGTGATGCACTTCGCCAAAAAGGGCATATGTGTTTTTTCCTGAATATAGTCAGGAAAAAACGCATACACACTTTTTGGCCAACCAAGCAAGCTTGCAAAGGAAATCTGCACTACAATGAAGTCTCACTTTCCCCTGGTCAAAAGGGCCATCTGAAAAAAGTGTAAAATCCATAAAGGCACGACAGGCCATGGAGAACTGGGAGCCTTCTTCTGCTGATGGGCGGGATGTAAATTGCCAACAGCCACTCTGGAGAAGTGTATGGTGTTTCCTGAAACATCTAAAAAACAAAGCAACAGAGCCTAGGGCACTTCCACTTATGGTCCTATAGTTTAGGGAAATTAAAATCAAAAAGACACAGCCACCCCAAAGTTTGGGACGGCTTTGTTTACAAGAACCTCATATACGGTACAAGTTCAATATCGCAGAAAGTGAAAAATGGATAAAGAAGTTGTGGTACTTATGTACAATGCAATATCACTCAGCAATGAAATCTATGTCATCAGGCCCGTAGCAGCATAATGAGTGGATTAAGTACGATGAATCTAACTGAAATAAGTCACACAGAAAAAGAAACATCGTAAGATATCAGTAATACACGGAATGTAAACTTGGCTACACAGGAACTGAATTCCAAAACAGAACAGGGTCTCAAATTTAGAAAACCAACTTATGCTTGCTTAAGGGGAAAGGTGAGTTGGGGTGCTGCATAAAACCAGAGATTGAAATGAGCACAGATAAAGTTCTATAAGCCAAATATGGAATAGACAAGAGCTACTCCTTGCTCAACGAAATGGACTCAACACCCCATATTCAACGCCTAGGAATATACCTGCCTAGTAAGAATCATAAAAGCTATGGATTTATATATCTCTGTAAGAGAATCAAGAGTGTGTACAGCGGCATTAAAGCAGTGAAAATCAGCTAAATCCCATATTAAAAATAAATTTCTTAAACAAAACACAATGACAGTGAAATAGAGAGCAATACTTAAGTAATTCATTCAAGGCTTCTGAGGCAACCTGCATTTACCATATCTACACCCAGAGCTGGGTGACACATAAGGCTGGACACTTGGGGCTCATAAGATTGGTGAGGTTCGGTGAGCAAATGCAGACCCTTTGAAGTCATATTGCATGGTACCCATTCCATGGGTCTCAACTCTCCAGGTTTAAGGGATTCTTCCTTCAGCTAAAACATGCATGTGGAACCCAGAGTATGATCCACCGTGTGATCGAGAACCGTGTTCAAATGTGTCTCACTTTTCGTTCCCTGGTACTCGGGTGCAACATTCCAGACGCTTTACTAACACTCTCCTCACTTGGAGAGTGAGTGCCTTTAACCTCCTGTTTGGCCCAGTTTGCAATTTCTGCGGAAGATGAACAGGAATAGGGAGAACCAATGAGAGACTAGCTGGAGGTGTCTGGACGGGCAAATTTAACTCTCATTTCCCACAGGGAAGAGGAATAAACCAAAGGCTCAGCATGCCGTGCCGGAACCAGATTAGGGCCTGAAGCCATCCTGCGGTGTTGCGGCCAGGTCACAAGAAAGCGAGTTGAAGAAAGGAGCTCAGGGGCACTGTAATTCACAAACCTGCAGATTTATAAATGACAGTTATTGTCCGAAAATATACTGAAGTAGGGCTGCCAAGAGGACTTGAATGCGGGGCAGAATTGCAGGAAACCGATTTTAGGAGGAATCGGAATTGGATTGCATTTAAAACACAGGAAAAGAGGCAGAATGTCGACAATGATGCACTTGGCCAAAAAGGGCGTATGCGTTTTTTCCTGAATATATTCAGGAAAAAACGCATACGCCCTTTTTGGCCAACCAAGCAAGCTTGCAAAGGAAATCTGCACTACAATGAAGTCTCACTTCCCCCCGGTCAAAAGGGCCATCTGAAAAAAGTGTAAAATCCAGAAAGGCAGGACAGGCCATGGAGAACTGGGAGCCTTGTTATGCTGATGGGCTGGATGTAAATTGCCAACAGCCGCTCTGTAGAAGTGTATGGTGTTTCCTGAAACATCTAAAAAACAAAGCAACAGAGCCTAGGGCACTTCCACTTATGGTCCTATAGCTTAGGGAAATTAAAATCAAAAAGACACAGCCACCCCAAAATTTGGGACGGCTCTTTTTACAGGAATCTCTTCTGTGGCACAAGTTAAATATCCCAGAGAGCAAATAATGGATAAAGAAGTTGCGGTACTTATGTACAACAGAATACCACTCAGCAATGAAATCTATGTCACCAGGCCCGTACCAGCATAATGAGTGGATTGAGGCACGATGATTCTAAGTGAAATAAGTCACACAGAAAAAGAAACATCCTAAGGTATCACTAATACACGGAATGTGAACTTGGCTACACATGAACTGAATTACAAAACAGAACAGGGTCTCAAATTTAGAAAACCAACTTATGCTTGCTTAAGGGGGAAGGTGAGTTGGGGTGCTGCATAAAAGCAGAGTTTGAAATTAGCACAGATACCGTTCCATAAGCCAAATATGTAATAGACAAGACCTACCCCTTGCTCAACGAAATGGATTCAACAATGAGGTATCACCTCACACCTGGTAGAATAGGCATCATAGAAAATCTACAAACAAAAAATGCTGGAAAGGGTGTGGAGAAAAGGAACCCTCTTCCACTATTGTTGGGAATATAAATTGATACAGTCATTATGGAGAACAATATGGAATTTCTTAAGAAACTAACAATAGAATTACCATATGATACAGCAATCCCAGTACTGGACATATACCCAGACAAAACCATAAATCAAAAAGAGTCATTCACCGCAATGTTCATTGCATCACTATTTACAATATCGAGGTAATGGAAGCAACCTAAATGCCCACAGACAGACGAATGCATAAAGCCGTGGTACATATATAAAATGGAATATTACTAAGCCATGAAAAGGAATGAAATTGGGTCATTTGTAGAGACGTCGATGGATCTAGAGACTGTCATACAGAGTGAAGTAAGTCAGAAAGAGAAAAACAAATCTTGTATATTCATGCATATATGTGGAACCTAGAAAAACTGTACAGATTAACCATTTTGCAAGGCATAAATAGAGCAACAGATGTAGACAACAAACGTATGGACAACAAGGGGGAAAGCTGTTGGGGGGGTGGTGGTGGGAGGAGTTGAGAGACTGGGATTGGCATGTATACATTTATATGTATAAAATAGATAACCAATAAGAACCTGCTGTATAAAAATATAAAATAAAATTCAAAATTAAAAAGAAATAAAATTTAAAAAATAAAACAGAAAAAACAATTATTCCCTGCACATACATGTATTCATATGAATAAATTATTTCCATGCTTATATCTGTAAATACAAAAAAGAGGAATAAAATCTACCTTGAACCAAAAACGAAAAAGAGAAAAAAACACAGAACCCACCAGTTACACAGAGGAAAACCGTATCAGGGCACTTGCTCCAGTTGTAAACAATTCTGAAGTTGGTCAGTGGTGGGGAATCGTCTCCCATTCAGCCAGCAGCCCCCACGCAACAAGCGTCCTCATTGCAAAGCTGGGGCACCGTGCCGAGGCATCTGTGAGTAAACGTGAGCTGAGCCCCAGGCCAGTTGCTGCTGAACTATTCCCACCCGTCCCAGGTAAAACACCTGAATATATACAAGGACTTGAAAGCCTAGAGGAAGGGCCATAGAGCCACACGAGTGACAGCATGCCGGCCGACTTGGTGCCTGCAGGCCAGCCAGGATGGTCCTGGCCCTGGGTGCTCTTCTGGAAGATTTCCATTTCCCTGCCTGAGATACCCGTCCTGTCCCTGCCCCCACTGCTTTTTTCCTTCCTCACCTCTGCCCAGGGAGAAATTCCAGCAGCAGGTATGGGTGACACATCCTCTTCTTTAGCAGGTGGCAGCCTGGCAACTGCTGCAGAAAGTCCAGCAGAGCCCCACTCACACTGGGCCACCCACAAAGCCGTGGCCTCTCACTCCCTCCCACCAGCCCAGCCCCGAGACTGCTGACAGGGCAGAGAAAATGGTGTCAGGCACGGCTGCAGGGGCTCTTGCTGCCTGGAGTGGTATTTATATTGATCTCAACCCAGGCACACCTGGGGAGGGCTGGCCGGCACGGTAAGGCTGCCCAGGTCAGCCAATCATCACCCCTCAGGGGCTCACAGTTGCAGAAAATGGAACTTGCTGAGCCGGCCAGGTCCAAGGAACAGGTGTGGGCTCCTGAGAGTCAGGATAGACAAGGGGCTGCAGCTTTGGCTTGTTTTCTAATCATTTTATCTGGCCCATGAGTGGGAGACAACTTCAAGAAAACCCTCTCCTAATGAGAGGAACCCAGGAGTCAGGGAGAGGAGGGGTGGGTGGTGGTTGGAGACAGAGGCCTGGTGCCCCGGGTGCAGTGGAAGTCTCTGGAAGACCAGGTGGAGGGAGGCCTCACGGAGTGATGCCCAGGGTCACAGACCTGTCGCAGCTGCTGTTTGTTAGTTCAAGTCCTGCTCTGAGGTGCTCTGTGTCAGCTCTGAGCGACAGGTGAGCTGGGGGTGCTCTGCAATGAGGGCTATGTGCACGGTTCCTGTGTGCCCAGCCCTGCCACGGTACCTGCAAGGGTAGCTCTGTATCCTGGGAGGGGCCTGACCACGAGAGCCCCGTGGGCTGGGGTGGGGGTGGGGTACCTGCCCAGGTGAGCTCCATATTCTGCGATTGGTCTGACCACGAGAGCCCCATGGGCTGCTGGGGACCTGGTAAAGGATGTCAGGACAGTCAGTGAAGCCACCGAAGATATACCTCCAGTTGTTCCTAATTCCTACACCCTGCTGGTCATTCTACCAACCACCAGGACATGGTATTCTGTATTAGTCTTCAATGATGCCTTCTTTTGTATTCCATTAGTCCCAGAGTCACAAGAAATTTTGCCTTGTGAGTGGCAGGACTCAACATACAACTAAAACAATACTTCCGGGCCGTCTGGCCCCAAGGGTGCAAAAATTCCCACACCATCTTTGGGGAAAGCTTAGCTAAAGACCTAAAAGTTCTACCTCTGGAAAAGGAAACCCTCCTTCAATATGCAGACGACATTCTGATCGCCAGCCCTACTAAGGAGGCCTCTGAACTACCAAGCCAATAAAGGATAGAAGTTGTCCAAGAAAAAGCTCAAATATCACAGACTGCGGTGACCTGCCTGGGCTTCATTCTCACAGAAGGTCAGAGAAGCCCATCCCAGGAAAGGGAAGAAACCATTTTCAGCCTTACCCCTTTCTAAAACTAGAAGACAGCTTAGGGGTTCCTGGGGAGGCCAGGGTTTGCTGCTTCTGGATCCCTAACTACAGTCTACTAGCTGGGCCTCTATATGAAACACTGAAAGGAAAAGATGATGATCCTTTTGAATAGAATCCAGAAGTGGCCTTTCAAGAATGGAAAGAGCAGTCAATTCAGACCCTTGCCCTGGAACTCCCTAATTTAGCTAAACCCTTTGACCTTTACATTCCCGGTGAAAGGTGAATCGCCATTGGAGAATTAGTGCAAAAACTGGGGCCACTTGAAATGGAACAATGCAAGAATGCCATCCAGGTAGGATAAACTACGGTCACTAAGGGGCTTTGCCCACTGCCACATCTGGCCAAGATACTGGCGGTATCTAAAAACCTGGAAATCAGCAGCCCAAAAGGCCACCTCCCTCCTAAGGGAAAAGGACCCCATGTGGTGATCCTAACCACCAACCATGCCCTGAAGTTGCAGGGTTCGCTCCGTGGGCACACCGACCTCGAGTGAGGAGGCCCTCCAACTCCAACATCCAGAGAGATAACCGGGGGCAACAGGGCACCATGACGACTCGTGTGAACATCACTTGACCTGGAGTTTCTCTCATAAAACAACAAGAGTGTGTCCCAAAAGAGTAGACTACTGCTTGCAGGACTTACTGCACCCAGAGGGGAGCTAATAATCTTGGCGGGGGAACAGTATACCACACTGTCACCATAGAAAAGCCTACAGACACCGTGATGATGGTGGCCAATAAGACCGGCTGGACTCCTGTTTACTTCAAAAGGCTGTTGACTCAGTGGCCATCATGGTCCTTGATCACCACTGACCCTGGACTGTCTGGGAGTTGAGCGGGCAGGGCTCTGACACCTGGTGCTGTTTGTACGTTAATTCAGGGGCCTAATTGAAGAAAGCGCAGACTACTGGTCAGAGCATCTAGGCTGGCAGAAACGGTCAGCCTAAGGTGGCCGAACAAATGTGGGGCGGGGTGAAACCGGCCCCCACAGCGTCTCTGCACATCTCTTTCCTGGATCCTTAAAGGTCATTAGAATCTATAACACTTCCAATGCTGGTGCTCAGGTGGACGAGCAGGGAGGCAGGGGTCCTGGGGACAATCAACGTCACCGGGAGGCTGCTGGGGAGAAGCTCTGACCCTCGCCCCAGGGTATGAGGGCTCCCAACTCAGCACTCAGCAGTTACAGAAGAAGGGTCTGCACCCTCAGCACTCCAAGAATGAGGAACGGGACAAAAGGCAGAGGAGGGGTTTGTCCCCAGCAAAGCCCATTAAAAATCCCTGGGAGATAAAAATAGAATCTGGGCAATAAAGTCAAGTCTAACCTTTTTTATCCTTTGTGCTTTGTCTAATTTCACGTACTCCTAGGGTCCCGCATGCAGAGGTTCCACACCCGGCACTTCAGACCAGATTTCCTAGTGCAGAATGGCTGGGTCGACACCTCAGCTCCTGGGGCCCAGTGCAGACTCCACGATATAGAGCCTGAGCTACAGCCAACCCGGCCCTCGAGAGCTCCGCCGCCTCCCTCCCTCCCACTGACTCTGACAGGATCTCTACACAGCAGCCCAGCCCACAGCCCATGGGGTAGTGCATGCTCTCACCTCTCCATTCTCTGATCAAAATATAAAGTTTCCTTTGCTTGTGAACCAAACTCAGTCTCGATCTGTTGGCCCCAATGACACTGGGCAGGGGGACACTCGTTGGGGTCCACTCTGGAGGATCAGTAACAGAAATTGAGACTATTGTAACCTCAATGAACAGATGTGTGAGCCAAACTGTAGTTAACATAGAACAGTGTATAAGGCTCGGGTAAAATAAGATGTTTTTAACACTTCCATTTGATATTTCCATCACTTTTTATAAGCAAGTTCAGTGAAAAGGTTTGTCTTATTTGTCAGGTCAATATTAGAGAAATGAAGTGATTTCTTTCCAAGGATGTACATCTAATAATCTTGGTTAAACCTTCAATCTTGTTTTAAATGCTTTTCCATTGAAAATGATACCTCTCTTTCAGCTCCCCCATTTCTGAGAAGTATAAAATCTTATAATTTATTATTACCAAAGGGGAAAGGTGGGAGGAGGGATAAATTAACAGTTTGGAATTAACACATACACACTGCTATGTATAAAATAGATCATCAACAAGGAACTACTGTATAGCACAGGGAACTACACTCAACATTTTGCAATAACCTATAAGGGGAAATAATCTGAAAAAGAACAGATATTTTTATTGACATCATCTATCAATGACAGTTAAAGTGTAGCCTAAGGGAAGCTGGTGGTGAGTGCTTCTGACCCTGAAGACTTCAATCATCTAAAGTTTGGACTCTGCCTACTTCCCAAGGCCCTTAATGAACATATGTGTAGCCGTAGCTTAAAAACTTCCCCAGTTTGGGTTTCGGGGAGACACTGATTTTGAAAAAGCCCTGGTGTTCTCCTTACATGAATGGGACTCTTCCTACTGCTAAAACATGTCTGTCACACCCAGAGGATGGTATACCGTCTGATCGGGAAGAGTTTGGAAAAGGCATCTCATCTCTTCATCTCCTGGTGCTCGGGTTCACCCCTCCAGCGTCTTTACTAACAGTCTCCCCACTTGGAGATGTCAGCACTGTCAACATCCTGTTGCGTACAGTTTGGAATTTGTCCAGAGGATGAAGCGGAAGGATGAGGAACAAAGAGAGACAAGTCCTAGGTGTTCAGACAGGCACATGTCACTCTAATTTCCAATCAGGAAGACGAATTGACCAAAGGCTAGGGTTGCCCATGGAAACAGTATAGGGCTTGAGGAAATCCCGCTGCTTTGTGGCCAGTTCCCATAAACACAAGTTGAACAATGGAACTCAGGGGCAGTAAAATTCACAAAACTGCAGAGTTGAAAATATCCATCACTGAAAAATGTCTTGAGGAAAGTCAGAGAAAAGGACTTGTAAGCAAGGGAGAATGGCAGGAAAGGGATTTGAGGAGGTAGAAAGGACTCGCCATTAAGCACAAGAAAAGGAGCTGAACATTGCCAACATTGCAGTTGGCCAAAAAGGGTGTATGCGTTTTTTTCTGTATATATTCAAGAAAAGGGCATACACTTTTTTAGCCAACCAAACAGGTGGGCACTGGAAGTCAATACTACAAAAGATATCACTTCGCATCAGTCAGAAGAGCCATCCTCATAAAGCGTAAACAACAGAAATGCAGGACAGGGCAAGGAGAAGAGGGAGCCCTGTGAGACTTATAGTGGAAATGTATATTGCCAACGGCCATTCTGGAGAAGTGTATTGTGTTTACTAAAGCATCTAAAAAATGAGCTACAGAGCATAGGGCACTTGCACTCATGGGCGTATATCTTGGGAAAAACAAAAATCGAGAAGACACAGGCACCCCAATGTTTACCCCCTCTCTGTTTAAAAGATCCTCGACTAGGATATAACTTAAATGTCTCTGGAGGGAAAAAATGGATAGAGATGTGGTACTTAGGTAGAGTGGAATATTATTCAGCCTGGAAATCAATGAAATATGGCCAGTTGTAACAACTCCAGAGGAGTTACGTATGATCATTCTAAGTGACAGAATTCAAAAAGAAAAAGACACATATCATAAGATATCACTTAAAGGTGGAATCCAAAATGGCTACACATGAAATAAATTACAAAACAAAAACATAGTCAAATATGTAGAAAACACGCATAAGGCTGCTAAACGGGAAAGGTGGGGAGGGGTGAGGCATCATCCAGGAGGTTGAAATTAGCAAAGATACCATTCCAAATACCAAACTGATAATCAACAAGGCCTACACGGTAGCTAAAAGAACTGCACTCAGCACACTCAAGTCACCGGAAAAGAATATATACGACTGGTAAGAATCTGAAAAAGAATTTATTGATGTCTCTCTGTACGTGAATCAAGTGGATGTACAGCAGCAAGAAACAGAGCTTTGAAAATCAGCTGTAACCAATATAGTAATAAATTGAAAAAAATAAACGACAGAGAGACAGAGAAAACCTCTTACAACTTTTCCTCAGGGACGGTGATGCAACATGGATTGAACACATCTAGACCCACAGCAGGATGAGACATAAGGCTGGAAACTGTTTGCGCTAAGAGAAATGTGAGGTTGGGTGAGGAAATGCACACCCTTTAAAGTAATACTACCTGGTACCCATTCAATGGGTCCCAAATCTGCAGGTTCAAGGGATCTTCCTACAGCTAAAACATGCATGGAAAACCCAGAGGACTGTACACCATGTGATCGGGAGATGTGTCTAAAATGCACCTCATTTATCCTCTCCTGGTGCTCCTGTTCACCATTCCAGCCACGTTACTTAGAATCTCCCCACTTGGAGAATCAGCACATTTCAAATTCTGTTTCACACATTTTGCAAATTGTGAGGAGGATGAACGGGAAGAGGGGGAACCAATGAGAGAATAGTTGTAGGGGTTTGGACGGGCACATATCACTCTAATTTCCCATTAAGAATAAGAATTAAAGAAAGGCTCAGCCTGCCTCGCCGGAGCCAATATAGGGCCTGAAGCAATCCTGCGGGTTTGAGGCCAGCTCACAAAAGAGCAACTTAAAAAATGGAGCTCAGGGTCACTGCAATTCACAAACCTGCAGAGTTATAAATGAAAACTAACGTCCAAAAATATGTTGAGGTAAGGCAAAGAAGAGGATCTGAATGCAAGACAGAATTGCAAGAAACAGATTTCAAGAGATAGATTGGACTCGTCTTTAACGCACATGAAAAGCGGCAGAATTTCGACAATGATGCAGTTGGCCCAAAAGGGCGTATGCGTTTTTTCCTGATTATATCCAGGAAAAAACGCATACGCACTTTATGGGCAACGAAGCAAGCAAGCAATGCAAATGTGCACAACAAAGAAGTCTCACTTCCCACTGGTCAAAAGGGCCATCCTAAAAAATTGTAAAAACCAGAAATGCAGGACAGGCCATGGAGAACAGGGAGCCTTTATACGCTGATGGGCAGTGTGTGAACTGCCGAGAGCCACTCTGGAGAAGTGTATGGTGGTTCCTAAATCATCTAAAAAACAGAGCTACAGAGCATAGGACACTTCCAATCATGGGAGTATATCTAGGGAAGTCTAAAAATCAACAAGACACAAGCACACCACAGTTTAGGGCTACTCTGTTTACAAGAACCTCAACTTCAGTACACCTTAAATATCCCAGGAAAGAGAACAATGGATAAAGAAGATGTGGTACTTATGTACAATGGAATATCTCTTCACCATGAAATCAATGTAATAAGGCTAGTAGAAGGATAAAGAGTGGATTTAGGCCCGATAATACTACTTGAAATAAGTCAAACAGAAAAAGAAACATATCATAAGATATCACTTATAGAGGGAGGGTAAATATGGCTGCACAAGAAATGAATTACAGAACAGAACAGTGTCTCACATTTAGAAAACACACTTATGTCAGCTTAAGGGGAAAGGAGAGGTGGGGTGATGCATAAAACCAGAGTTTGAAATTAGCACAGATACCGTTCAATAAACCAAATAGGTATTAGACAAGATCTACACCTTGCTCAATGAACTGGCCTCAACACACCCTATACACCACAGAGAAATATATCTGAGTAATAAGAATCTTAAAACCCATGTATTGATATATCTCCATAAGGGAATCAAGTGTGTGCAGAGCGGCACAAACACAGCAGTGAAAATGAGCTAAACCCCATTATAGAAATAAATTTTAAAAACAAAACACTGAAACAATGAAAGAGAGAAAAATTCTTACAAAATTTGCTCAGGGGCTGTGATGCAACCTGGATTGACCACATATAAACCCACAGCTGGATAAGACATAAGGCTGGACACTTGGGGCTGAGAGGATTGGTGAGCTTTGGTGAGCAACTGCCGAAAGTTTAATGCAATACTTCATGCTACTCATTCCAAGGGTCCCAACACTCCAGGTTGAAGGGAATCTTCCTACAGCTAAACCATGCTTGGGAAACCCAGCGACTGGTATACCATATGATCGGGAAAGGTTTCTAAAACACACCTCATTTTTCCTCTCCTGGCGCTCCGGATCGACATTCCAGCCGCTTTACTAACAACATCCCCACATGGAGAGTCAATGCCTTTAAGTTCTGGTATCGCACAGTCTGCAGTTAGTGCGGAGGATGAATGGGAATAGGGGGAACCAGTGAGAAACTAGCTGTAGCGGTTTCAATGGGCACATGTCACTCTAATTTCACATCAGTAAGAAGAATTAACCAAAGGCACAGCAAGGTGCCCCAGAAGAAGAATAGAGCTTCAAGGAATCCTGTGGTTATGGGGCAAGATCACAAAAATAAGAGCTGAAAAATGGAGCTAAGGGCCACTGCAATTCAAAAACCTGCAGAGTTATAAAGGCCAACTATTTTCAAAAAATATATTGAGGTAAGGCTATGAAGAAGCATTGAAAGCAAGGCAGAATTGCAGGAAACCGATTTCAGGAGGTACACTGGAATTGCATTTAAAACATATGAAGAGAGTCAGAACCTCGACAGTGATGCACTTCGCCAAAAAGGGCATATGTGTTTTTTCCTGAATATAGTCAGGAAAAAATGCATACACACTTTTTGGCCAACCAAGCAAGCTTGCAAAGGAAATCTGCACTACAATGAAGTCTCACTTTCCCCTGGTCAAAAGGGCCATCTGAAAAAAGTGTAAAATCCATAAAGGCACGACAGGCCATGGAGAACTGGGAGCCTTCTTCTGCTGATGGGCGGGATGTAAATTGCCAACAGCCACTCTGGAGAAGTGTATGGTGTTTCCTGAAACATCTAAAAAACAAAGCAACAGAGCCTAGGGCACTTCCACTTATGGTCCTATAGTTTAGGGAAATTAAAATCAAAAAGACACAGCCACCCCAAAGTTTGGGACGGCTTTGTTTACAAGAACCTCATATACGGTACAAGTTCAATATCGCAGAAAGTGAAAAATGGATAAAGAAGTTGTGGTACTTATGTACAATGCAATATCACTCAGCAATGAAATCTATGTCATCAGGCCCGTAGCAGCATAATGAGTGGATTAAGTACGATGAATCTAACTGAAATAAGTCACACAGAGAAAGAAACATCATAAGATATCAGTAATACACGGAATGTAAACTTGGCTACACAGGAACTGAATTCCAAAACAGAACAGGGTCTCAAATTTAGAAAACCAACTTATGCTTGCTTAAGGGGAAAGGTGAGTTGGGGTGCTGCATAAAACCAGAGATTGAAATGAGCACAGATAAAGTTCTATAAGCCAAATATGGAATAGACAAGAGCTACTCCTTGCTCAACGAAATGGACTCAACACCCCATATTCAACGCCTAGGAATATACCTGCCTAGTAAGAATCATAAAAGCTATGGATTTATATATCTCTGTAAGAGAATCAAGAGTGTGTACAGCGGCATTAAAGCAGTGAAAATCAGCTAAATCCCATATTAAAAATAAATTTCTTAAACAAAACACAATGACAGTGAAATAGAGAGCAATACTTAAGTAATTCATTCAAGGCTTCTGAGGCAACCTGCATTTACCATATCTACACCCAGAGCTGGGTGACACATAAGGCTGGACACTTGGGGCTCATAAGATTGGTGAGGTTCGGTGAGCAAATGCAGACCCTTTGAAGTCATATTGCATGGTACCCATTCCATGGGTCTCAACTCTCCAGGTTTAAGGGATTCTTCCTTCAGCTAAAACATGCATGTGGAACCCAGAGTATGATCCACCGTGTGATCGAGAACCGTGTTCAAATGTGTCTCACTTTTCGTTCCCTGGTACTCGGGTGCAACATTCCAGACGCTTTACTAACACTCTCCTCACTTGGAGAGTGAGTGCCTTTAACCTCCTGTTTGGCCCAGTTTGCAATTTCTGCGGAAGATGAACAGGAATAGGGAGAACCAATGAGAGACTAGCTGGAGGTGTCTGGACGGGCAAATTTAACTCTCATTTCCCACAGGGAAGAGGAATAAACCAAAGGCTCAGCATGCCGTGCCGGAACCAGATTAGGGCCTGAAGCCATCCTGCGGTGTTGCGGCCAGGTCACAAGAAAGCGAGTTGAAGAAAGGAGCTCAGGGGCACTGTAATTCACAAACCTGCAGATTTATAAATGACAGTTATTGTCCGAAAATATACTGAAGTAGGGCTGCCAAGAGGACTTGAATGCGGGGCAGAATTGCAGGAAACCGATTTTAGGAGGAATCGGAATTGGATTGCATTTAAAACACAGGAAAAGAGGCAGAATGTCGACAATGATGCACTTGGCCAAAAAGGGCGTATGCGTTTTTTCCTGAATATATTCAGGAAAAAACGCATACGCCCTTTTTGGCCAACCAAGCAAGCTTGCAAAGGAAATCTGCACTACAATGAAGTCTCACTTCCCCCCGGTCAAAAGGGCCATCTGAAAAAAGTGTAAAATCCAGAAAGGCAGGACAGGCCATGGAGAACTGGGAGCCTTGTTATGCTGATGGGCTGGATGTAAATTGCCAACAGCCGCTCTGTAGAAGTGTATGGTGTTTCCTGAAACATCTAAAAAACAAAGCAACAGAGCCTAGGGCACTTCCACTTATGGTCCTATAGCTTAGGGAAATTAAAATCAAAAAGACACAGCCACCCCAAAATTTGGGACGGCTCTTTTTACAGGAATCTCTTCTGTGGCACAAGTTAAATATCCCAGAGAGCAAATAATGGATAAAGAAGTTGCGGTACTTATGTACAACAGAATACCACTCAGCAATGAAATCTATGTCACCAGGCCCGTACCAGCATAATGAGTGGATTGAGGCACGATGATTCTAAGTGAAATAAGTCACACAGAAAAAGAAACATCCTAAGGTATCACTAATACACGGAATGTGAACTTGGCTACACATGAACTGAATTACAAAACAGAACAGGGTCTCAAATTTAGAAAACCAACTTATGCTTGCTTAAGGGGGAAGGTGAGTTGGGGTGCTGCATAAAAGCAGAGTTTGAAATTAGCACAGATACCGTTCCATAAGCCAAATATGTAATAGACAAGACCTACCCCTTGCTCAACGAAATGGATTCAACAATGAGGTATCACCTCACACCTGGTAGAATAGGCATCATAGAAAATCTACAAACAAAAAATGCTGGAAAGGGTGTGGAGAAAAGGAACCCTCTTCCACTATTGTTGGGAATATAAATTGATACAGTCATTATGGAGAACAATATGGAATTTCTTAAGAAACTAACAATAGAATTACCATATGATACAGCAATCCCAGTACTGGACATATACCCAGACAAAACCATAAATCAAAAAGAGTCATTCACCGCAATGTTCATTGCATCACTATTTACAATATCGAGGTAATGGAAGCAACCTAAATGCCCACAGACAGACGAATGCATAAAGCCGTGGTACATATATAAAATGGAATATTACTAAGCCATGAAAAGGAATGAAATTGGGTCATTTGTAGAGACGTCGATGGATCTAGAGACTGTCATACAGAGTGAAGTAAGTCAGAAAGAGAAAAACAAATCTTGTATATTCATGCATATATGTGGAACCTAGAAAAACTGTACAGATTAACCATTTTGCAAGGCATAAATAGAGCAACAGATGTAGACAACAAACGTATGGACAACAAGGGGGGAAAGCTGTTGGGGGGGTGGTGGTGGGAGGAGTTGAGAGACTGGGATTGGCATGTATACATTTATATGTATAAAATAGATAACCAATAAGAACCTGCTGTATAAAAATATAAAATAAAATTCAAAATTAAAAAGAAATAAAATTTAAAAAATAAAACAGAAAAAACAATTATTCCCTGCACATACATGTATTCATATGAATAAATTATTTCCATGCTTATATCTGTAAATACAAAAAAGAGGAATAAAATCTACCTTGAACCAAAAACGAAAAAGAGAAAAAAAACACAGAACCCACCAGTTACACAGAGGAAAACCGTATCAGGGCACTTGCTCCAGTTGTAAACAATTCTGAAGTTGGTCAGTGGTGGGGAATCGTCTCCCATTCAGCCAGCAGCCCCCACGCAACAAGCGTCCTCATTGCAAAGCTGGGGCACCGTGCCGAGGCATCTGTGAGTAAACGTGAGCTGAGCCCCAGGCCAGTTGCTGCTGAACTATTCCCACCCGTCCCAGGTAAAACACCTGAATATATACAAGGACTTGAAAGCCTAGAGGAAGGGCCATAGAGCCACACGAGTGACAGCATGCCGGCCGACTTGGTGCCTGCAGGCCAGCCAGGATGGTCCTGGCCCTGGGTGCTCTTCTGGAAGATTTCCATTTCCCTGCCTGAGATACCCGTCCTGTCCCTGCCCCCACTGCTTTTTTCCTTCCTCACCTCTGCCCAGGGAGAAATTCCAGCAGCAGGTATGGGTGACACATCCTCTTCTTTAGCAGGTGGCAGCCTGGCAACTGCTGCAGAAAGTCCAGCAGAGCCCCACTCACACTGGGCCACCCACAAAGCCGTGGCCTCTCACTCCCTCCCACCAGCCCAGCCCCGAGACTGCTGACAGGGCAGAGAAAATGGTGTCAGGCACGGCTGCAGGGGCTCTTGCTGCCTGGAGTGGTATTTATATTGATCTCAACCCAGGCACACCTGGGGAGGGCTGGCCGGCACGGTAAGGCTGCCCAGGTCAGCCAATCATCACCCCTCAGGGGCTCACAGTTGCAGAAAATGGAACTTGCTGAACCGGCCAGGTCCAAGGAACAGGTGTGGGCTCCTGAGAGTCAGGATAGACAAGGGGCTGCAGCTTTGGCTTGTTTTCTAATCATTTTATCTGGCCCATGAGTGGGAGACAACTTCAAGAAAACCCTCTCCTAATGAGAGGAACCCAGGAGTCAGGGAGAGGAGGGGTGGGTGGTGGTTGGAGACAGAGGCCTGGTGCCCCGGGTGCAGTGGAAGTCTCTGGAAGACCAGGTGGAGGGAGGCCTCATGGAGTGATGCCCAGGGTCACAGACCTGTCGCAGCTGCTGTTTGTTAGTTCAAGTCCTGCTCTGAGGTGCTCTGTGTCAGCTCTGAGCGACAGGTGAGCTGGGGGTGCTCTGCAATGAGGGCTATGTGCACGGTTCCTGTGTGCCCAGCCCTGCCACGGTACCTGCAAGGGTAGCTCTGTATCCTGGGAGGGGCCTGACCACGAGAGCCCCGTGGGCTGGGGTGGGGGTGGGGTACCTGCCCAGGTGAGCTCCATATTCTGCGATTGGTCTGACCACGAGAGCCCCATGGGCTGCTGGGGACCTGGTAAAGGATGTCAGGACAGTCAGTGAAGCCACCGAAGATATACCTCCAGTTGCTCCTAATTCCTACACCCTGCTGGTCATTCTACCAACCACCAGGACATGGTATTCTGTATTAGTCTTCAATGATGCCTTCTTTTGTATTCCATTAGTCCCAGAGTCACAAGAAATTTTGCCTTGTGAGTGGCAGGACTCAACATACAACTAAAACAATACTTCCGGGCCGTCTGGCCCCAAGGGTGCAAAAATTCCCACACCATCTTTGGGGAAAGCTTAGCTAAAGACCTAAAAGTTCTACCTCTGGAAAAGGAAACCCTCCTTCAATATGCAGACGACATTCTGATCGCCAGCCCTACTAAGGAGGCCTCTGAACTACCAAGCCAATAAAGGATAGAAGTTGTCCAAGAAAAAGCTCAAATATCACAGACTGCGGTGACCTGCCTGGGCTTCATTCTCACAGAAGGTCAGAGAAGCCCATCCCAGGAAAGGGAAGAAACCATTTTCAGCCTTACCCCTTTCTAAAACTAGAAGACAGCTTAGGGGTTCCTGGGGAGGCCAGGGTTTGCTGCTTCTGGATCCCTAACTACAGTCTACTAGCTGGGCCTCTATATGAAACACTGAAAGGAAAAGATGATGATCCTTTTGAATAGAATCCAGAAGTGGCCTTTCAAGAATGGAAAGAGCAGTCAATTCAGACCCTTGCCCTGGAACTCCCTAATTTAGCTAAACCCTTTGACCTTTACATTCCCGGTGAAAGGTGAATCGCCATTGGAGAATTAGTGCAAAAACTGGGGCCACTTGAAATGGAACAATGCAAGAATGCCATCCAGGTAGGATAAACTACGGTCACTAAGGGGC
Source organism: Grampus griseus (assembly GCF_964374135.1). Taxonomy (NCBI): domain Eukaryota; kingdom Metazoa; phylum Chordata; class Mammalia; order Artiodactyla; family Delphinidae; genus Grampus; species Grampus griseus. The sequence continues at coordinate 61,633 of NW_028132808.1, read as the reverse complement.
TTTGCCCACTGCCACATCTGGCCAAGATACTGGCGGTATCTAAAAACCTGGAAATCAGCAGCCCAAAAGGCCACCTCCCTCCTAAGGGAAAAGGACCCCATGTGGTGATCCTAACCACCAACCATGCCCTGAAGTTGCAGGGTTCGCTCCGTGGGCACACCGACCTCGAGTGAGGAGGCCCTCCAACTCCAACATCCAGAGAGATAACCGGGGGCAACAGGGCACCATGACGACTCGTGTGAACATCACTTGACCTGGAGTTTCTCTCATAAAACAACAAGAGTGTGTCCCAAAAGAGTAGACTACTGCTTGCAGGACTTACTGCACCCAGAGGGGAGCTAATAATCTTGGCGGGGGAACAGTATACCACACTGTCACCATAGAAAAGCCTACAGACACCGTGATGATGGTGGCCAATAAGACCGGCTGGACTCCTGTTTACTTCAAAAGGCTGTTGACTCAGTGGCCATCATGGTCCTTGATCACCACTGACCCTGGACTGTCTGGGAGTTGAGCGGGCAGGGCTCTGACACCTGGTGCTGTTTGTACGTTAATTCAGGGGCCTAATTGAAGAAAGCGCAGACTACTGGTCAGAGCATCTAGGCTGGCAGAAACGGTCAGCCTAAAGTGGCCAAACAAATGTGGGGCGGGGTGAAACCGGCCCCCACAGCGTCTCTGCACATCTCTTTCCTGGATCCTTAAAGGTCATTAGAATCTATAACACTTCCAATGCTGGTGCTCAGGCGGACGAGCAGGGAGGCAGGGGTCCTGGGGACAATCAACGTCACCGGGAGGCTGCTGGGGAGAAGCTCTGACCCTCGCCCCAGGGTATGAGGGCTCCCAACTCAGCACTCAGCAGTTACAGAAGAAGGGTCTGCACCCTCAGCACTCCAAGAATGAGGAACGGGACAAAAGGCAGAGGAGGGGTTTGTCCCCAGCAAAGCCCATTAAAAATCCCTGGGAGATAAAAATAGAATCTGGGCAATAAAGTCAAGTCTAACCTTTTTTATCCTTTGTGCTTTGTCTAATTTCACGTACTCCTAGGGTCCCGCATGCAGAGGTTCCACACCCGGCACTTCAGACCAGATTTCCTAGTGCAGAATGGCTGGGTCGACACCTCAGCTCCTGGGGCCCAGTGCAGACTCCACGATATAGAGCCTGAGCTACAGCCAACCCGGCCCTCGAGAGCTCCGCCGCCTCCCTCCCTCCCACTGACTCTGACAGGATCTCTACACAGCAGCCCAGCCCACAGCCCACGGGGTAGTGCATGCTCTCACCTCTCCATTCTCTGATCAAAATATAAAGTTTCCTTTGCTTGTGAACCAAACTCAGTCTCGATCTGTTGGCCCCAATGACACTGGGCAGGGGGACACTCGTTGGGGTCCACTCTGGAGGATCAGTAACAGAAATTGAGACTATTGTAACCTCAATGAACAGATGTGTGAGCCAAACTGTAGTTAACATAGAACAGTGTATAAGGCTCGGGTAAAATAAGATGTTTTTAACACTTCCATTTGATATTTCCATCACTTTTTATAAGCAAGTTCAGTGAAAAGGTTTGTCTTATTTGTCAGGTCAATATTAGAGAAACGAAGTGATTTCTTTCCAAGGATGTACATCTAATAATCTTGGTTAAACCTTCAATCTTGTTTTAAATGCTTTTCCATTGAAAATGATACCTCTCTTTCAGCTCCCCCATTTCTGAGAAGTATAAAATCTTATAATTTATTATTACCAAAGGGGAAAGGTGGGAGGAGGGATAAATTAACAGTTTGGAATTAACACATACACACTGCTATGTATAAAATAGATCATCAACAAGGAACTACTGTATAGCACAGGGAACTACACTCAACATTTTGCAATAACCTATAAGGGGAAATAATCTGAAAAAGAATAGATATTTTTATTGACATCATCTATCAATGACAGTTAAAGTGTAGCCTAAGGGAAGCTGGTGGTGAGTGCTTCTGACCCTGAAGACTTCAATCATCTAAAGTTTGGACTCTGCCTACTTCCCAAGGCCCTTAATGAACATATGTGTAGCCGTAGCTTAAAAACTTCCCCAGTTTGGGTTTCGGGGAGACACTGATTTTGAAAAAGCCCTGGTGTTCTCCTTACATGAATGGGACTCTTCCTACTGCTAAAACATGTCTGTCACACCCAGAGGATGGTATACCGTCTGATCGGGAAGAGTTTGGAAAAGGCATCTCATCTCCTCATCTCCTGGTGCTCGGGTTCACCCCTCCAGCGTCTTTACTAACAGTCTCCCCACTTGGAGATGTCAGCACTGTCAACATCCTGTTGCGTACAGTTTGGAATTTGTCCAGAGGATGAAGCGGAAGGATGAGGAACAAAGAGAGACAAGTCCTAGGTGTTCAGACAGGCACATGTCACTCTAATTTCCAATCAGGAAGACGAATTGACCAAAGGCTAGGGTTGCCCATGGAAACAGTATAGGGCTTGAGGAAATCCCGCTGCTTTGTGGCCAGTTCCCATAAACACAAGTTGAACAATGGAACTCAGGGGCAGTAAAATTCACAAAACTGCAGAGTTGAAAATATCCATCACTGAAAAATGTCTTGAGGAAAGTCAGAGAAAAGGACTTGTAAGCAAGGGAGAATGGCAGGAAAGGGATTTGAGGAGGTAGAAAGGACTCGCCATTAAGCACAAGAAAAGGAGCTGAACATTGCCAACATTGCAGTTGGCCAAAAAGGGTGTATGTGTTTTTTTCTGTATATATTCAAGAAAAGGGCATACACTTTTTTAGCCAACCAAACAGGTGGGCACTGGAAGTCAATACTACAAAAGATATCACTTCGCATCAGTCAGAAGAGCCATCCTCATAAAGCGTAAACAACAGAAATGCAGGACAGGGCAAGGAGAAGAGGGAGCCCTGTGAGACTTATAGTGGAAATGTATATTGCCAACGGCCATTCTGGAGAAGTGTATTGTGTTTACTAAAGCATCTAAAAAATGAGCTACAGAGCATAGGGCACTTGCACTCATGGGCGTATATCTTGGGAAAAACAAAAATCGAGAAGACACAGGCACCCCAATGTTTACCCCCTCTCTGTTTAAAAGATCCTCGACTAGGATATAACTTAAATGTCTCTGGAGGGAAAAAATGGATAGAGATGTGGTACTTAGGTAGAGTGGAATATTATTCAGCCTGGAAATCAATGAAATATGGCCAGTTGTAACAACTCCAGAGGAGTTACGTATGATCATTCTAAGTGACAGAATTCAAAAAGAAAAAGACACATATCATAAGATATCACTTAAAGGTGGAATCCAAAATGGCTACACATGAAATAAATTACAAAACAAAAACATAGTCAAATATGTAGAAAACACGCATAAGGCTGCTAAACGGGAAAGGTGGGGAGGGGTGAGGCATCATCCAGGAGGTTGAAATTAGCAAAGATACCATTCCAAATACCAAACTGATAATCAACAAGGCCTACACGGTAGCTAAAAGAACTGCACTCAGCACACTCAAGTCACCGGAAAAGAATATATACGACTGGTAAGAATCTGAAAAAGAATTTATTGATGTCTCTCTGTACGTGAATCAAGTGGATGTACAGCAGCAAGAAACAGAGCTTTGAAAATCAGCTGTAACCAATATAGTAATAAATTGAAAAAAATAAACGACAGAGAGACAGAGAAAACCTCTTACAACTTTTCCTCAGGGACGGTGATGCAACATGGATTGAACACATCTAGACCCACAGCAGGATGAGACATAAGGCTGGAAACTGTTTGCGCTAAGAGAAATGTGAGGTTGGGTGAGGAAATGCACACCCTTTAAAGTAATACTACCTGGTACCCATTCAATGGGTCCCAAATCTGCAGGTTCAAGGGATCTTCCTACAGCTAAAACATGCATGGAAAACCCAGAGGACTGTACACCATGTGATCGGGAGATGTGTCTAAAATGCACCTCATTTATCCTCTCCTGGTGCTCCTGTTCACCATTCCAGCCACGTTACTTAGAATCTCCCCACTTGGAGAATCAGCACATTTCAAATTCTGTTTCACACATTTTGCAAATTGTGAGGAGGATGAACGGGAAGAGGGGGAACCAATGAGAGAATAGTTGTAGGGGTTTGGACGGGCACATATCACTCTAATTTCCCATTAAGAATAAGAATTAAAGAAAGGCTCAGCCTGCCTCGCCGGAGCCAAAATAGGGCCTGAAGCAATCCTGCGGGTTTGAGGCCAGCTCACAAAAGAGCAACTTAAAAAATGGAGCTCAGGGTCACTGCAATTCACAAACCTGCAGAGTTATAAATGAAAACTAACGTCCAAAAATATGTTGAGGTAAGGCAAAGAAGAGGATCTGAATGCAAGACAGAATTGCAAGAAACAGATTTCAAGAGATAGATTGGACTCGTCTTTAACGCACATGAAAAGCGGCAGAATTTCGACAATAATGCAGTTGGCCCAAAAGGGCGTATGCGTTTTTTCCTGATTATATCCAGGAAAAAAACGCATACTCACTTTATGGGCAACGAAGCAAGCAAGCAATGCAAATGTGCACAACAAAGAAGTCTCACTTCCCACTGGTCAAAAGGGCCATCCTAAAAAATTGTAAAAACCAGAAATGCAGGACAGGCCATGGAGAACAGGGAGCCTTTATACGCTGATGGGCAGTGTGTGAACTGCCGAGAGCCACTCTGGAGAAGTGTATGGTGGTTCCTAAATCATCTAAAAAACAGAGCTACAGAGCATAGGACACTTCCAATCATGGGAGTATATCTAGGGAAGTCTAAAAATCAACAAGACACAAGCACACCACAGTTTAGGGCTACTCTGTTTACAAGAACCTCAACTTCAGTACACCTTAAATATCCCAGGAAAGAGAACAATGGATAAAGAAGATGTGGTACTTATGTACAATGGAATATCTCTTCACCATGAAATCAATGTAATAAGGCTAGTAGAAGGATAAAGAGTGGATTTAGGTCCGATAATACTACTTGAAATAAGTCAAACAGAAAAAGAAACATATCATAAGATATCACTTATAGAGGGAGGGTAAATATGGCTGCACAAGAAATGAATTACAGAACAGAACAGTGTCTCACATTTAGAAAACACACTTATGTCAGCTTAAGGGGAAAGGAGAGGTGGGGTGATGCATAAAACCAGAGTTTGAAATTAGCACAGATACCGTTCAATAAACCAAATAGGTATTAGACAAGATCTACACCTTGCTCAATGAACTGGCCTCAACACACCCTATACACCACAGAGAAATATATCTGAGTAATAAGAATCTTAAAACCCATGTATTGATATATCTCCATAAGGGAATCAAGTGTGTGCAGAGCGGCACAAACACAGCAGTGAAAATGAGCTAAACCCCATTATAGAAATAAATTTTAAAAACAAAACACTGAAACAATGAAAGAGAGAAAAATTCTTACAAAATTCGCTCAGGGGCTGTGATGCAACCTGGATTGACCACATATAAACCCACAGCTGGATAAGACATAAGGCTGGACACTTGGGGCTGAGAGGATTGGTGAGCTTTGGTGAGCAACTGCCGAAAGTATAATGCAATACTTCATGCTACTCATTCCAAGGGTCCCAACACTCCAGGTTGAAGGGAATCTTCCTACAGCTAAACCATGCTTGGGAAACCCAGCGACTGGTATACCATATGATCGGGAAAGGTTTCTAAAACAAACCTCATTTTTCCTCTCCTGGGGCTCCGGATCGACATTCCAGCCGCTTTACTAACAACATCCCCACATGGAGAGTCAATGCCTTTAAGTTCTGGTATCGCACAGTCTGCAGTTAGTGCGGAGGATGAATGGGAATAGGGGGAACCAGTGAGAAACTAGCTGTAGCGGTTTCAATGGGCACATGTCACTCTAATTTCACATCAGTAAGAAGAATTAACCAAAGGCACAGCAAGGTGCCCCAGAAGAAGAATAGAGCTTCAAGGAATCCTGTGGTTATGGGGCAAGATCACAAAATTAAGAGCTGAAAAATGGAGCTAAGGGCCACTGCAATTCAAAAACCTGCAGAGTTATAAAGGCCAACTATTTTCAAAAAATATATTGAGGTAAGGCTATGAAGAAGCATTGAAAGCAAGGCAGAATTGCAGGAAACCGATTTCAGGAGGTACACTGGAATTGCATTTAAAACATATGAAGAGAGTCAGAACCTCGACAGTGATGCACTTGGCCAAAAAGGGCGTATGTGTTTTTTCCTGAATATAGTCAGGAAAAAATGCATACACACTTTTTGGCCAACCAAGCAAGCTTGCAAAGGAAATCTGCACTACAATGAAGTCTCACTTTCCCCTGGTCAAAAGGGCAATCTGAAAAAAGTGTAAAATCCATAAAGGCACGACAGGCCATGGAGAACTGGGAGCCTTCTTCTGCTGATGGGCGGGATGTAAATTGCCAACAGCCACTCTGGAGAAGTGTATGGTGTTTCCTGAAACATCTAAAAAACAAAGCAACAGAGCCTAGGGCACTTCCACTTATGGTCCTATAGTTTAGGGAAATTAAAATCAAAAAGACACAGCCACCCCAAAGTTTGGGACGCCTCTGTTTACAAGAACCTCGTTTACCGTACAAGTTCAATATCACAGAAAGTGAAAAATGGATAAAGAACTTGTGGTACTTACGTACAATGCAGTATCACTCAGCAATGAAATCTATGTCATCAGGCCCGTAGCAGCATAATGAGTGGATTCAGGTACGATGATTCTAACTGAAATAAGTCACACAGAAAAAGAAACATCATAAGATATCACTAATACACGGACTGTAAACTTGGCTACACAGGAACTGAATTCCAAAACAGAACAGGGTCTCAAATTTAGAAAACCAACTTATGCTTGCTTAAGGGGAAAGGTGAGTTGGGGTGCTGCATAAAACCAGAGATTGAAATGAGCACAGATAAAGTTCCTTAAGCCAAATATGGAATAGACAAGAGCTACTTCTTGCTCAACGAAATGGACTCAACACCCCATATTAAACGCCTAAGAATGTACCTGACTAGTAAGTATCTTAAAACCTATGGATTGCTATGTCTCCAAAAGAGAACCAAGCGTGTGTACAGGGGCATAAACGCAGCAGTGATAGGATTGGAGAGGTTCGGTGAGCAAATGAAGACCCTTTGAAGTCATATTGCATGGTACCCATTCCACGGGTCTCAACTCTCCAGGTTTAAGGTATTCTCCCTTCAGCTAAAACATGCATGTGGATCCCAGAGTATGATCAACCATGTGAACGGGAGACGTGTTCAAATATGTCTCAGTTTTCCTCCCCTGGTACTCGGGTGCAACATTCCAGACGCTTTACTAACACTCTCCCCACTTGGAGAGTCAGCGCCTTTAACCTCCTGTTTGGCCCAGTTTGCAATTTCTGCGGAAGATGAACAGGAATAGGGACAACCAATGAGAGACTAGCTGGAGGTGTCTGGACGGGCAAATTTAACTCTCATTTCCCTCCAAGAAGAGGAATTAACCAAAGGCTCAGCGTGCCGTGCCAGAACCAGATTAGGGCCTGAAGCCATCCTGCGGTGTTGCGGCCAGCTCAAAAGAAAGCGAGTTGAAGAAAGGAGCTCAGGGGCACTGTAATTCACAAACCTGCAGAGTTATAAATGACAGCTATCGTCCAAAAATATACTGAAGTAAGGCTGCCAAGAGGACTTGAAAGCGGGGCAGAATTGCAGGAAACCGATTTCAGGAGGTAGACTGGAATTGCATTGAAAGCATAGGAAAAGAGGCAGAACGTCCACAATGATGCACTTGGCCAAAAAGGGCGTATGCGTTTTTTCCTGAATATATTCAGGAAAAAACGCATACGCCCTTTTTGGCCAACCAAGCAAGCTTGCAAAGGAAATCTGCACTACAATGAAGTCTCACTTTCCCCTGGTCAAAAGGGCCATCTGAAAAAAGTGTAAAATCCATAAAGGCACGACAGGCCATGGAGAACTGGGAGCCTTCTTCTGCTGATGGGCGGGATGTAAATTGCCAACAGCCACTCTGGAGAAGTGTATGGTGTTTCCTGAAACATCTAAAAAACAAAGCAACAGAGCCTAGGGCACTTCCACTTATGTTCCTATAGTTTAGGGAAATTAAAATCAAAAAGACACAGCCACCCCAAAGTTTGGGATGGCTTTGTTTACAAGAACCTCATATACAGTACAAGTTCAATATCGCAGAAAGTGAAAAATGGATAAAGAAGTTGTGGTACTTATGTACAATGCAATATCACTCAGCAATGAAATCTATGTCTTCATGCCCGTAGCAGCATAATGAGTGGATTAAGTACGATGAATCTAACTGAAATAAGTCACACAGAGAAAGAAACATCATAAGATATCACTAATACACGGAATGTAAACTTGGCTACACAGGAACTGAATTCCAAAACAGAACAGGGTCTCAAATTTAGAAAACCAACTTATGCTTGCTTAAGGGGAAAGGTGAGTTGGGGTGCTGCATAAAACCAGAGATTGAAATGAGCACAGATAAAGTTCTATAAGCCAAATATGGAATAGACAAGAGCTAATCCTTGCTGAACGAAATGGACTCAACACCCCATATTCAACGCCTAGGAATATACCTGCCTAGTAAGAATCATAAAAGCTATGGATTTATATATCTCTGTAAGAGAATCAACAGTGTGTACAGTGGCATTAAAGCAGTGAAAATCAGCTAAATCCTATATTAAAAATAAATTTCTTAAACAAAACACAATGACAGTGAAATAGAGAGCAATACTTAAGTAATTCATTCAAGGCTTCTGAGGCAACCTGCATTTACCATATCTACACTCAGAGCTGGGTGACACATAAGGCTGGACACTTGGGGCTCATAAGATTGGTGAGGTTCAGTGAGCAAATGCAGACCCTTTGAAGTCATATTGCATGGTACCAATTCCATGGGTCTCAACTCTCCAGGTTTAAGGGATTCTTCCTTCAGCTAAAACATGCATGTGGAACCTAGAGTATGATCAACCATGTGATAGGGAGATGTGTTCAAATATGTCTCTGTTTTCGTACCCTGGTACTCGGGTGCAACATTGCAGACGCTTTACTAACACTCTCCCGACTTGGAGAGTCAGTCCCTTTAACCTCCTGTTTGGCCCAGTTTGCAATTTCTGCGGAAGTTGAACAGGAATAGTGAGAACCGATGAGAGACTAGCTGGAGGTGTCTGGACGGGCAAATTTAACTCATATTTCCCACCAGGAAGAGGAATTAACCAAAGGCTCAGCATGCCGTGCCGGAACCAGATTAGGGCCTGTAGCCATCCTGCGGTGTTGCGGCCAGCTCACAAGAAATCGAGTTGAAGAAAGGAGCTCAGGGGCACTGTAATTCACAAACCTGCAGAGTTATAAATGACAGCTATCGTCCAAAAATATACTGAAGTAAGGCTGCCAAGAGGATTTGAAAGCGGGGCAGAATTGCAGGAAACCGATTTCAGGAGGTAGACTGGAATTGCATTGAAAGCATAGGAAAAGAGGCAGAACGTCCACAATGATGCACTTGGCCAAAAAGGGCGTATGCGTTTTTTCCTGAATATATTCAGGAAAAAACGCATACGCCCTTTTTGGCCAACCAAGCAAGCTTGCAAAGGAAATCTGCACTACAATGAAGTCTCACTTCTCCCCGGTCAAAAGGGCCATCTGAAAAAAGTGTAAAATCCAGAAACGCAGGACAGGCCATGGAGAACTGGGAGCCTTGTTATGCTGATGGGCGGGATGTAAATTGCCAACAGACACTCGGGAGAAGTGTATGGTGTTTCCTGAAACATCTAAAAAACAAAGCAACAGAGCCTAGGGCACTTCCACTTATGGTCCTATAGCTTAGGGAAATTAAAATCAAAAAGACACAGCCACCCCAAAGTTTGGGACGCCTCTGTTTACAAGAACCTCGTTTACCGTACAAGTTCAATGTCACAGAAAGTGAAAAATGGATAAAGAACTTGTGGTACTTACGTACAATGCAGTATCACTCAGCAATGAAATCTATGTCATCAGGCCCGTAGCAGCATAATGAGTGGATTCAGGTACGATGATTCTAACTGAAATAAGTCACACAGAAAAAGAAACATCATAAGATATCACTAATACACGGACTGTAAACTTGGCTACACAGGAACTGAATTCCAAAACAGAACAGGGTCTCAAATTTAGAAAACCAACTTATGCTTGCTTAAGGGGAAAGGTGAGTTGGGGTGCTGCATAAAACCAGAGATTGAAATGAGCACAGATAAAGTTCCTTAAGCCAAATATGGAATAGACAAGAGCTACTTCTTGCTCAACGAAATGGACTCAACACCCCATATTAAACGCCTAAGAATGTACCTGACTAGTAAGTATCTTAAAACCTATGGATTGCTATGTCTCCAAAAGAGAACCAAGCGTGTGTACAGGGGCATAAACGCAGCAGTGATAGGATTGGAGAGGTTCGGTGAGCAAATGAAGACCCTTTGAAGTCATATTGCATGGTACCCATTCCACGGGTCTCAACTCTCCAGGTTTAAGGTATTCTCCCTTCAGCTAAAACATGCATGTGGATCCCAGAGTATGATCAACCATGTGAACGGGAGACGTGTTCAAATATGTCTCAGTTTTCCTCCCCTGGTACTCGGGTGCAACATTCCAGACGCTTTACTAACACTCTCCCCACTTGGAGAGTCAGCGCCTTTAACCTCCTGTTTGGCCCAGTTTGCAATTTCTGCGGAAGATGAACAGGAATAGGGACAACCAATGAGAGACTAGCTGGAGGTGTCTGGACGGGCAAATTTAACTCTCATTTCCCTCCAAGAAGAGGAATTAACCAAAGGCTCAGCGTGCCGTGCCAGAACCAGATTAGGGCCTGAAGCCATCCTGCGGTGTTGCGGCCAGCTCAAAAGAAAGCGAGTTGAAGAAAGGAGCTCAGGGGCACTGTAATTCACAAACCTGCAGAGTTATAAATGACAGCTATCGTCCAAAAATATACTGAAGTAAGGCTGCCAAGAGGACTTGAAAGCGGGGCAGAATTGCAGGAAACCGATTTCAGGAGGTAGACTGGAATTGCATTGAAAGCATAGGAAAAGAGGCAGAACGTCCACAATGATGCACTTGGCCAAAAAGGGCGTATGCGTTTCTTCCTGAATATATTCAGGAAGAAACGCATACGCCCTTTTTGGCCAACCAAGCAAGCTTGCAAAGGAAATCTGCACTACAATGAAGTCTCACTTCCCCCCGGTCAAAAGGGCCATCTGAAAAAAGTGTAAAATCCAGAAAGGCAGGACAGGCCATGGAGAACTGGGAGCCTTGTTATGCTGATGGGCGGGATGTAAATTGCCAACAGACACTCGGGAGAAGTGTATGGTGTTTCCTGAAACATCTAAAAAACAAAGCAACAGAGCCTAGGGCACTTCCACTTATGGTCCTATAGCTTAGGGAAATTAAAATCAAAAAGACACAGCCACCCCAAAGTTTCGGACGCCTCTGTTTACAAGACTCTCGTTTACAGTACAAGTTCAATATCACAGAAAGTGAAAAATGGATAAAGAACTTGTGGTACTTACGTACAATGCAGTATCACTCAGCAATGATATCTATGTCATCAGGCCCGTAGCAGCATAATGAGTGGATTGAGGTACGATGATTCTAACTGTAATAAGTCACACAGAAAAAGAAACATCATAAGATATCAGTAATACATGGAATGTAAACTTGGCTACACGGGAACTGAATTACAGAACAGAACAGGGTCTCAAATTTAGAAAACCAACTTATGCTTGCTTAACGGAAAAGGTGAGTTGGGGTGCTGCATAAAACCAGAGATTGAAATGAGCACAGATAAAGTTCCTTAAGCCAAATATGGAGTAGACAAAAGCTACTCCTTGCTCAACGAAATGGACTCAACACCCCATATTAAACGCCTAAGAATGTACCTGACTAGTAAGTATCTTAAAACCTATGGATTGCTATGTCTCCGAAAGAGAATCAAGCATGTGTACAGGAGCATAAACGCAGCAGTGATAGGATTGGAGAGTTTCGGTGAGCAAATGAAGACCCTTTGAAGTCATATTGCATGGTACCCATTCCACGGGTCTCAACTCTCCAGGTTTAAGGTATTCTTCCTTCAGCTAAAACATGCATGTGGAACCTAGAGTATGATCAACCATGTGATAGGGAGACGTGTTCAAATATGTCTCAGTTTTCATACCCTGGTACTCGGGTGCAACATTCCAGACGCTTTACTAACACTCTCCCGACTTGGAGACTCAGTCCCTTTAAACTCCTGTTTGGCCCAGTTTGCAATTTCTGCGGAAGATGAACAGGAATAGCGAGAACCAATGAGAGACTAGCTGGAGGTGTCTGGACGGGCAAATTTAACTCTCATTTCCCACCAGGAAGAGGAAATAACCAAAGGCTGAGCGTGCCGTACCGGAACGAAATTAGGGCCTGAAGCCATCCTGCGGTGTTGCGGCCAGGTCACAAGAAAGCGAGTTGAAGAAAGGAGCTCAGGGACACTGTAATTCACAAACCTGCAGAGTTATAAATGACAGCTATCGTCCAAAAATATACTGAAGTAAGGCTGCCAAGAGGACTTGAAAGCGGGGCAGAATTGCAGGAAACCGATTTCAGGAGGTAGACTGGAATTGCATTGAAAGCATAGGAAAAGAGGCAGAACGTCCACAATGATGCACTTGGCCAAAAAGGGCGTATGCGTTTTTTCCTGAATATATTCAGGAAAAAACGCATACGCCCTTTTTGGCCAACCAAGCAAGCTTGCAAAGGAAATCTGCACTACAATGAAGTCTCACATCCCCCAAGTCAAAAGGGCCATCTAAAAAAAGTGTAAAATCCAGAAAGGCAGGACAGGCCATGGAGAACTGGGAGCCTTGTTATGCTGATGGGCGGGATGTAAATTGCCAACAGCCACTTGGGAGAAGTGTATGGTGTTTCATGAAACATCTAGAAAACAAAGCAACAGAGCCTAGGGCACTTCCACTTATGGTCCTATAGCTTAGGGAAATTAAAATCAAAAAGACACAGCCACCCCAAAGTTTGGAACGGCTCTGTTTACAAGAACCTCGTTTACAGTACAAGTTCAACATCGCAGAAAGTGAAAAATGGATAAAGAAGTTGTGGTATTTACTTACAAAGCAATATCACTCAGCAATGAAATCTATGTCATCAGGCCCTTAGCAGCACAATGAGTGGATTCAGGTATGATGATTCTAACTGAAATAAGTCACACAGAAAAAGAAACATCATAAGATATCAGTAATACACGGACTGTAAACTTGGCTACACAGGAACTGAATTCCAAAACAGAACAGGGTCTCAAATTTAGAAAACCAACTTATGCTTGCTTAAGGGGAAAGGTGAGTTGGGGTGCTGCATAAAACCAGAGATTGAAATGAGCACAGATAAAGTTCTATAAGCCAAATATGGAATAGACAAGAGCTACTCCTTGCTCAACGAAATGGACTCAACACCCCATATTCAACGCCTAGGAATATACCTGCCTAGTAAGAATCATAAAAGCTATGGATTTATATATCTCTGTAAGAGAATCAAGAGTGTGTACAGCGGCATTAAAGCAGTGAAAATCAGCTAAATCCCATATTAAAAATAAATTTCTTAAACAAAACACAATGACAGTGAAATAGAGAGCAATACTTAAGTAATTCATTCAAGGCTTCTGAGGCAACCTGCATTTACCATATCTACACCCAGAGCTGGGTGACACATAAGGCTGGACACTTGGGGCTCATAAGATTGGTGAGGTTCGGTGAGCAAATGCAGACCCTTTGAAGTCATATTGCATGGTACCAATTCCACGGGTCTCAACTCTCCAGGTTTAAGGGATTCTTCCTTCAGCTAAAACATGCATGTGGAACCTAGAGTATGATCAACCATGTGATAGGGAGACGTGTTCAAATATGTCTCAGTTTTCGTACCCTGGTACTCGGGTGCAACATTCCAGATGCTTTACTAACACTCTCCCAACTTGGAGAGTCAGTCCCTTTAACCTCCTGTTTGGCCCAGTTTGCAATTTCTGCGGAAGATGAACAGGAATAGCGAGAACAAATTGGAGACTAGCTGGAGGTGCCTGGACGGGCAAATTTAACTCATATTTCCCACCAGGAAGAGGAATTAACCAAAGGCTCAGCATGCCGTGCCGGAACCAGATTAGGGCCTGTAGCCATCCTGCGGTGTTGCGGCCAGGTCACAAGAAAGCGAGTTGAAGAAAGGAGCTCAGGGGCACTGTAATTCACAAACCTGCAGAGTTATAAATGACAGCTATCGTCCAAAAATATACTGAAGTAAGGCTGCCAAGAGGACTTGAAAGCGGGGCAGAATTGCAGGAAACCGATTTCAGGAGGTAGACTGGAATTGCATTGAAAGCATAGGAAAAGAGGCAGAACGTCCACAATGATGCACTTGGCCAAAAAGGGCGTATGCGTTTTTTCCTGAATATATTCAGGAAAAAACGCATACGCCCTTTTTGGCCAACCAAGCAAGCTTGCAAAGGAAATCTGCACTACAATGAAGTCTCACATCCCCCCGGTCAAAAGGGCCATCTGAAAAAAGTGTAAAATCCAGAAAGGCAGGACAGGCCATGGAGAACTGGGAGCCTTGTTATGCTGATGGGCGGGATGTAAATTGCCAACAGCCACTTGGGAGAAGTGTATGGTGTTTCATGAAACATCTAGAAAACAAAGCAACAGAGCCTAGGGCACTTCCACTTATGGTCCTATAGCTTAGGGAAATTAAAATCAAAAAGACACAGCCACCCCAAAGTTTGGGACTCCTCTGTTTACAAGAACCTCGTTTACCGTACAAGTTCAATATCACAGAAAGTGAAAAATGGATAAAGAACTTGTGGTACTTACGTACAATGCAGTATCACTCAGCAATGAAATCTATGTCATCAGGCCCGTAGCAGCATAATGAGTGGATTCAGGTACGATGATTCTAACTGAAATAAGTCACACAGAAATAGAAACATCATAAGATATCACTAATACACGGAATGTAAACTTGGCTACACAGGAACTGAATTCCAAAACAGAACAGGGTCTCAAATTTAGAAAACCAACTTATGCTTGCTTAAGGGGAAAGGTGAGTTGGGGTGCTGCATAAAACCAGAGATTGAAATGAGCACAGATAAAGTTCCTTAAGCCAAATATGGAATAGACAAGAGCTACTTCTTGCTCAACGAAATGGACTCAACACCCCATATTAGACGCCTAAGAATGTACCTGACTAGTAAGTATCTTAAAACCTATGGATTGCTATGTCTCTGAAAGAGAATCAAGCGTGTGTACAGGGGCATAAACGCAGCAGTGATAGGATTGGAGAGCTTCGGTGAGCAAATGAAGACCCTTTGAAGTCATATTGCATGGTACCCATTCCACGGATTTCAACTACCCAGGTTTAAGGTATTCTTCCTTCAGCTAAAACATGCATGTGGAACCTAGAGTATGATCAACCATGTGATAGGGAGACGCGTTCAAATATGTCTCAGTTTTCGTACCCTGGTACTCGGGTGCAACATTCCAGACGCTTTACTAACACTCTCCCGACTTGGAGACTCAGTCCCTTTAAACTCCTGTTTGGCCCAGTTTGCAATTTCTGCGGAAGATGAACAGGAATAGCGAGAACCAATGAGAGACTAGCTGGAGGTGTCTGGACGGGCAAATTTAACTCTCATTTCCCACCAGGAAGAGGAATTAACCAAAGGCTCAGCTTGACGTGCCGGAACCAGATTAGGGCCTGACGCCATCCTGCGGTGTTGCGGCCAGCTCACAAGAAAGCGAATTGAAGAAAGGAGCTCAGGGGCACTGTAATTCACAAAACTGCAGAGTTATAAATGACAGCTATCGTCCAAAAATATACTGAAGTAAGGCTGCCAAGAGGACTTGAAAGCGGGGCAGAATTGCAGGAAACCGATTTCAGGAGGTAGACTGGAATTGCATTGAAAGCATAGGAAACGAGGCAGAACGTCCACAATGATGCACTTGGCCAAAAAGGGCGTATGCGTTTTTTCCTGAATATACTCAGGAAAAAACGCATACGCCCTTTTTGGCCAACCAAGCAAGCTTGCAAAGGAAATCTGCACTACAATGAAGTCTCACTTCCCCCCGGTCAAAAGGGCCATCTGAAAAAAGTGTAAAATCCAGAAAGGCAGGACAGGCCATGGAGAACTGGGAGCCTTGTTATGCTGATGGGCGGGATGTAAATTGCCAACAGACACTCGGGAGAAGTGTATGGTGTTTCCAGAAACATCTAAAAAACAAAGCAACAGAGCCTAGGGCACTTCCACTTATGGTCCTATAGCTTAGGGAACTTAAAATCAAAAAGACACAGCCACCCCAAAGTTTGGGACGCCTCTGTTTACAAGAACCTCATTTACCATACAAGTTCAATATCACAGAAAGTGAAAAATGGATAAAGAACTTGTGGTACTTACGTACAATGCAGTATCACTCAGAAATGAAATCTATGTCATCAGGCCCGTAGCAGCATAATGAGTGGATTCAGGTACGATGATTCTAACTGAAATAAGTCACACAGAAAAAGAAACATCATAAGATATCACTAATACACGGACTGTAAACTTGGCTACACAGGAACTGAATTCCAAAACAGAACAGGGTCTCAAATTTAGAAAACCAACTTATGCTTGCTTAAGGGGAAAGGTGAGTTGGGGTGCTGCATAAAACCAGAGATTGAAATGAGCACAGATAAAGTTCCTTAAGCCAAATATGGAATAGACAAGAGCTACTCCTTGCTCAACGAAATGGACTCAACACACCATATTAAACGCCTAAGAATGTACCTGACTAGTAAGTATCTTAAAACCTATGGATTGCTATGTCTCCGAAAGAGAATCAAGCGTGTGTACAGGGGCATAAACGCAGCAGTGATAGGATTGGAGAGGATCGGTGAGCAAATGAAGACCCTTTGAAGTCATATTGCATGGTACCCATTCCACGGGTCTCAACTCTCCAGGTTTAAGGTATTCTTCCTTCAGCTAAAACATGCATGTGGAACCCAGAGTATGATCAACCATGTGAACGGGAGACGTGTTCAAATATGTCTCAGTTTTCCTCCCCTGGTACTCGGGTGCAACATTCCAGACGCTTTACTAACACTCTCCTCACTTGGAGAGTCAGCGCCTTTAACCTCCTGTTTGGCCCAGTTTGCAATTTCTGCGGAAGATGAACAGGAATAGCGAGAACCAATGAGAGACTAGCTGGAGGTGTCTGGACGGGCAAATTTAACTCTCATTTCCCTCCAAGAAGAGGAATTAACCAAAGGCTCAGCGTGCCGTGCCGGAACCAGATTAGGGCCTGAAGCCATCCTGCGGTGTTGCGGCCAGCTCAAAAGAAAGTGAGTTGAAGAAAGGAGCTCAGGGGCACTCTAATTCACAAACCTGCAGAGTTATAAATGACAGCTATCGTCCAAAATTATACTGAAGTAAGGCTGCCAGGAGGACTTGAAAGCGGGACAGAATTGCAGGAAACCGATTTCAGGAGGTAGACTGGAATTGCATTGAAAGCATAGGAAAAGAGGCAGAACGTCCACAATGATGCACTTGGCCAAAAAGGGCGTATGCGTTTTTTCCTGAATATATTCAGGAAAAAACGCATACGCCCTTTTTGGCCAACCAAGCAAGCTTGCAAAGGAAATCTGCACTACAATGAAGTCTCACTTCCCCCCGGTCAAAAGGGCCATCTGAAAAAAGTGTAAAATCCATAAAGGCACGACAGGCCATGGAGAACTGGGAGCCTTCTTCTGCTGATGGGCGGGATGTAAATTGCCAACAGCCACTCTGGAGAAGTGTATGGTGTTTCCTGAAACATCTAAAAAACAAAGCAACAGAGCCTAGGGCACTTCCACTTATGGTCCTATAGTTTAGGGAAATTAAAATCAAAAAGACACAGCCACCCCAAAGTTTGGGATGGCTTTGTTTACAAGAACCTCATATACAGTACAAGTTCAATATCGCAGAAAGTGAAAAATGGATAAAGAAGTTGTGGTACTTATGTACAATGCAATATCACTCAGCAATGAAATCTATGTCATCATGCCCGTAGCAGCATAATGAGTGGATTAAGTACGATGAATCTAACTGAAATAAGTCACACAGAGAAAGAAACATCATAAGATATCACTAATACACGGAATGTAAACGTGGCTACACAGGAACTGAATTCCAAAACAGAACAGGGTCTCAAATTTAGAAAACCAACTTATGCTTGCTTAAGGGGAAAGGTGAGTTGGGGTGCTGCATAAAACCAGAGATTGAAATGAGCACAGATAAAGTTCTATGAGCCAAATATGGAATAGACAAGAGCTAATCCTTGCTGAACGAAATGGACTCAACACCGCATATTCAACGCCTAGGAATATACCTGCCTAGTAAGAATCATAAAAGCTATGGATTTATATATCTCTGTAAGAGAATCAAGAGTGTGTACAGCGGCATTAAAGCAGTGAAAATCAGCTAAATCCCATATTAAAAATAAATTTCTTAAACAAAACACAATGACAGTGAAATAGAGAGCAATACTTAAGTAATTCATTCAAGGATTCTGAGGCAACCTGCATTTACCATATCTACACCCAGAGCTGGGTGACACATAAGGCTGGACACTTGGGGCTCATAAGATTGGTGAGGTTCGGTGAGCAAATGCAGACCCTTTGAAGTCATATTGCATGGTACCCATTCAACGGGTCTCAACTCTCCAGGTTTAAGGGATTCTTCCTTCAGCTAAAACATGCATGTGGAACCTAGAGTATGATCAACCATGTGATAGGGAGACGTGTTCAAATATGTCTCAGTTTTCGTACCCTGGTACTCGGGTGCAACATTCCAGACGCTTTACTAACACTCTCCCGACTTGGAGAGTCAGTCCCTTTAACCTCCTGTTTGGCCCAGTTTGCAATTTCTGCGGAAGATGAACAGGAATAGCGAGAACCAATGAGAGACTAGCTGGAGGTGTCTGGACGGGCAAATTTAACTCATATTTCCCACCAGGAAGAGGAATTAACCAAAGGCTCAGCTTGACGTGCCGGAACCAGATTAGGGCCTGAAGCCATCCTGCGGTGTTGCGGCCAGCTCACAAGAAAGCGAGTTGAAGAATGGAGCTCAGGGGCACTGTAATGCACAAACCTGCAGAGTTACAAATGACAGCTATCGTCCAAAAATATACTGAAGTAAGGCTGCCAAGAGGACTTGAAAGCGGGGCAGAATTGCAGGAAACCGATTTCAGGAGGTAGACTGGAATTGCATTGAAAGCATAGGAAAAGAGGCAGAACGTCCACAATGATGCACTTGGCCAAAAAGGGCGTATGCGTTTTTTCCTGAATATATTCAGGAAAAAACGCATACGCCCTTTTTGGCCAACCAAGCAAGCTTGCAAAGGAAATCTGCACTACAATGAAGTCTCACTTCCCCCCGGTCAAAAGGGCCATCTGAAAAAAGTGTAAAATCCAGAAAGGCACGACAGGCCATGGAGAACTGGGAGCCTTGTTATGCTGATGGGCGGGATGTAAATTGCCAACAGCCACTTGGGAGAAGTGTATGGTGTTTCCTTAAACATCTAGAAAACAAAGCAACAGAGCCTAGGGCACTTCCACTTATGGTCCTATAGCTTAGGGAAATTAAAATCAAAAAGACACAGCCACCCCAAAATTTGGGACTCCTCTGTTTACAAGAACCTCGTTTACCGTACAAGTTCAATATAACAGAAAGTGAAAAATGGATAAAGAACTTGTGGTCCTTACGTACAATGCAGTATCACTCAGCAATGAAATCTATGTCATCAGGCCCGTAGCAGCATAATGAGTGGATTCAGGTACGGTGATTCTAACTGAAATAAGTCACACAGAAAAAGAAACATCATAAGATATCACTAATACACGGAATGTAAACTTGGCTACCCAGGAACTGAATTGCAAAACAGAACAGGGTCTCAAATGTAGAAAACCAACTTATGCTTGCATAAGGGGAAAGGTGAGTTGGGGTGCTGCATAAAACCAGAGATTGAAATGAGCACAGATAAAGTTCCTTAAGCCAAATATGGAATAGACAAGAGCTACTCCTTGCTCAACGAAATGGACTCAACACCCCATATTAAACGCCTAAGAATGTACCTGACTAGTAAGTATCTGAAAACCTATGGATTGCTATGTCTCCGAAAGAGAATCAAGCGTGTGTACAGGGGCATAAACGCAGCAGTGATAGGATTGGAGAGATTCGGTGAGCAAATGAAGACCCTTTGAAGTCATATTGCATGGTACCCATTCCACGGGTTTCAACTACCCAGGTTTAAGGTATTCTTCCTTCAGCTAAAACATGCATGTGGAACCTAGAGTATGATCAACCATGTGATCGGGAGACGTGTTCAAATATGTCTCAGTTTTCGTACCCTGGTACTCGGGTGCAACATTCCAGACGCTTTACTAACACTCTCACCACTTGGAGAGTCAGTCCCTTTAACCTCCTGTTTGGCCCAGTTTGCAATTTCTGCGGAAGATGAACAGGAATAGCGAGAACCTATGAGAGACTAGCTGGAGGTGTCTGGACGGGCAAATTTAACTCTCATTTCCCACCAGGAAGAGGAAATAACCAAAGGCTCAGCGTGCCGTGCCGGAACAAGATTAGGGCCTGAAGCCATCCTGCGGTGTTGCGGCCAGCTCACAAGAAAGCGAGTAGAAGAAAGGAGCTCAGGGGCACTGTAATTCACAAACCTGCAGAGTTATAAATGACAGCTATCGTCCAAAAATATACTGAAGTAAGGCTGCCAAGAGGACTTGAAAGCGGGGCAGAATTGCAGGAAACCGATTTCAGGAGGTAGACTGGAATTGCATTGAAAGCATAGGAAAAGAGGCAGAACGTCCACAATGATGCACTTGGCCAAAAAGGGCGTATGCGTTTTTTCCTGAATATATTCAGGAAAAAACGCATAAGCCCTTTTTGGCCAACCAAGCAAACTTGCAAAGGAAATCTGCACTACAATGAAGTCTCACATCCCCCCGGTCAAAAGGGCCATCTGAAAAAAGTGTAAAATCCAGAAAGGCAGGACAGGCCATGG
Organism: Grampus griseus; assembly: GCF_964374135.1. Classification (NCBI taxonomy): domain Eukaryota; kingdom Metazoa; phylum Chordata; class Mammalia; order Artiodactyla; family Delphinidae; genus Grampus; species Grampus griseus. The sequence goes on along the minus strand of NW_028132808.1, from coordinate 40,544 downwards.
AGAACTGGGAGCCTTGTTATGCTGATGGGCGGGATGTCAATTGCCAACAGACACTGGGGAGAAGTGTATGGTGTTTCCTGAAACATCTAAAACAGAAAGCAACAGAGCCTACGGCACTTCCACTTATGGTCCTATAGCTTAGGGAAATTAAAATCAAAAAGACACAGCCACCCCAAAGTTTCGGACGCCTCTGTTTACAAGAACCTCATTTACTGTACAAGTTCAATATAACAGAAAGTGAAAAATGGATAAAGAACTTGTGGTACTTACATACAATGCAGTATCACTCAGCAATGAAATCTATGTCATCAGGCCCGTAGCAGCATAATGAGTGGATTCAGGTACGATGATTCTAACTGAAATAAGTCACACAGAAAAAGAAACATCATAAGATATCAGTAATACACGGAATGTAAACTTGGCTACACAGGAACTGAATTACAGAACAGAACAGGGTCTCAAATTTAGAAAACCAACTTATGCTTGCTTAAGGGGAAAGGTGAGTTGGGGTGCTGCATAAAACCAGAGATTGAAATGAGCACAGATAAAGTTCCTTAAGCCAAATATGGAATAGACAAGAGCTACTCCTTGCTCAACGAAATGGACTCAACACCGCATATTAAACGCCTAAGAATGCACCTGACTAGGAAGTATCTTAATACCTATGGATTGCTATGTCTCCGAAAGAGAATCAAGCATGTGTACAGGGGCATAAACGCAGCAGTGATAGGATTGGAGAGGTTCGGTGAGCAAATGAAGACCCTTTGAAGTCATATTGCATGGTACCCATTCCACTGGTTTCAACTACCCAGGTTTAAGGTATTCTTCCTTCAGCTAAAACATGCATGTGCAACCCAGAGTATGATCAACCATGTGAACGGGAGACGTGTTCAAATATGTCTCAGTTTTCCTACCCTGGTACTCGGGTGCAACATTCCAGACGCTTTACTAACACTCTCCCCACTTGGAGAGTCAGCGCCTTTAACCTCCTGTTTGGCCCAGTTTGCAATTTCTGCGGAAGATGAACAGGAATAGCGAGAACCAATGAGAGACTAGCTGGAGGTGTCTGGACGGGCAAATTTAACTCTCATTTCCCACCAGGAAGAGGAAATAACCAAAGGCTCAGCGTGCCGTGCCGGAACCAGATTAGGGCCTGAAGCCATCCTGCGGTGTTGCGGCCAGCTCAAAAGAAAGCGAGTTGAAGAAAGGAGCTCAGGGGCACTGTAATTCACAAACCTGCAGAGTTATAAATGACAGCTATCGTCAAAAAATATACTGAAGTAAGGCTGCCAAGAGGACTTGAAAGCGGGGCAGAATTGCAGGAAACCGATTTCAGGAGGTAGACTGGAATTGCATTGAAAGCATAGGAAAAGAGGCAGAAAGTCCACAATGATGCACGTGGCCAAAAAGGGCGTATGCGTTTTTTCCTGAATATATTCAGGAAAAAACGCATACGACCTTTTTGGCCAACCAAGCAAGCTTGCAAAGGAAATCTGCACTACAATGAAGTCTCACTTCCCCCAGGTCAAAAGGGCCATCTGAAAAAAGTGTAAAATCCAGAAAGGCAGGACAGGCCATGGAGAACTGGGAGCCTTGTTATGCTGATGGGCGGGATGTCAATTGCCAACAGACACTCGGGAGAAGTGTATGGTGTTTCCTGAAACATCTAAAAAACAAAGCAACAGAGCCTAGGGCAATTCCACTTATGGTCCTATAGCTTAGAGAAATTAAAATCAAAAAGACACAGCCACCACAAAATTTGGAACGGCTCTGTTTACAAGAACCTCGTTTACAGTACAAGTTCAACATCTCAGAAAGTGAAAAATGGATAAAGAAGTTGTGGTATTTACTTACAAAGCAATATCACTCAGCAATGAAATCTATGTCATCAGGCCCTTAGCAGCACAATGAGTGGATTCAGGTATGATGATTCTAACTGAAATAAGTCACACAGAAAAAGAAACATCATAAGATATCAGTAATACATGGAATGTAAACTTGGCTACACGGGAACTGAATTACAGAACAGAACAGGGTCTCAAATTTAGAAAACCAACTTATGCTTGCTTAAGGGGAAAGGTGAGTTGGGGTGCTGCATAAAACCAGAGATTGAAATGAGCACAGATAAAGTTCCTTAAGCCAAATACGGAATAGACAAGAGCTACTCCTTGCTCAACGAAATGGACTCAACACCCCATATTAAATGCCTAAGTATGTACCTGACTAGTAAATATCTTACAACCTATGGAATGCTATGTCTCCAAAAGAGAATCAAGCATGTGTACAGGGGCATAAACGCAGCAGTGATAGGATTGGAGAGGTTCGGTGAGCAAATGAAGACCCTTTGAAGTCATATTGCATGGTACCCATTCCACGGGTTTCAACTACACAGGTTTAAGGTATTCTTCCTTCAGCTAAAACATGCATGTGGAACCTAGAGTATGATCAAATATGTGATCGGGAGACGTGTTCAAATATGTCTCAGTTTTCGTACCCTGGTACTCGGGTGCAACATTCCAGACGCTTTACTAACACTCTCCCGACTTGGAGAGTCAGTCCCTTTAACCTCCTGTTTGGCCCAGTTTCCAATTTCTGCGGAAGATGAACAGGAATAGCGAGAACCAATGAGAGACTAGCTGGAGGTGTCTGGACGGGCAAATTTAACTCTCATTTCCCACCAGGAAGAGGAATTAACCAAAGGCTCAGCGTGCCGTGCCGGAACCATATTAGGGCCTGAAGCCATCCTGCGGTGTTGCGGCCAGCTCAAAAGAAAGCGAGTTGAAGAAAGGAGCTCAGGGGCACTGTAATTCACAAACCTGCAGAGTTATAAATGACAGCTATCGTCCAAAAATATACTGAAGTAAGGCTGCCAAGAGGACTTGAAAGCGGGGCAGAATTGCAGGAAACCGATTTCAGGAGGTAGACTGGAATTGCATTGAAAGCATAGGAAAAGAGGCAGAACGTCCACAATGATGCACTTGGCCAAAAAGGGCGTATACGTTTTTTCCTGAATATATTCAGGAAAAAACGCATACTCCCTTTTTGGCCAAGCAAGCAAGCTTGCAAAGGAAATCTGCACTACAATGAAGTCTCACTTCCCCCGGTCAAAAGGGCCATCTGAAAAAAGTGTAAAATCCAGAAAGGCAGGACAGGCCATGGAGAACTGGGAGCCTTGTTATGCTGATGGGCGGGATGTAAATTGCCAACAGACACTCGGGAGAAGTGTATGGTGTTTCCTGAAACATCTAAAAAACAAAGCAACAGAGCCTAGGGCACTTCCACTTATGGTCCTATAGCTTAGGGAAATTAAAATCAAAAAGACACAGCCACCCCAAAGTTTGGAACGGCTCTGTTTACAAGAACCTCGTTTACAGTATAAGTTCAACACCGCAGAAAGTGAAAAATGGATAAAGAAGTTGTGGTATTTACTTACAAAGCAATATCACTCAGCAATGAAATCTATGTCATCAGGCCCTTAGCAGCACAATGAGTGGATTCAGGTATGATGATTCTAACTGAAATAAGTCACACAGAAAAAGAAACATCATAAGATATCAGTAATACACGGAATGTAAACTTGGCTACACAGGAACTGAATTACAGAACAGAACAGGGTCTCAAATTTAGAAAACCAACTTATGCTTGCTTAAGGGGAAAGGTGAGTTGGGGTGCTGCATAAAACCAGAGATTGAAATGAGCACAGATAAATTTCCTTAAGCCAAATATGGAATAGACAAGAGCTACTCCTTGCTCAACTAAATAGACTCAACACCGCATATTAAACGCCTAAGAATGTACCTGACTAGTAAGTATCTTAAAACCTATGGAGTGCTATGTCTCCGAAAGAGAATCAAGCATGTGTACAGGGGCATAAACGCAGCAGTGATAGGATTGGAGAGGTTCAGTGAGCAAATGAAGACCCTTTGAAGTCATATTGCATGGTACCCATTCCACGGGTTTCAACTACCCAGCTTTAAGGTATTCTTCCTTCAGCTAAAACATGCATGTGGAACCCAGAGTATGATCAACCATGTGAATGGGAGACGTGTTCAAATATGTCTCAGGATTCCTCCCCTGGTACTCGGGTGCAACATTCCAGACGCTTTACTAACACTCTCCCTACTTGGAGAGTCAGTCCCTTTAACCTCCTGTTTGGCCCAGTTTGCAATTTCTGCGGAAGATGAACAGGAATAGCGAGAACCAATGAGAGACTAGCTGGAGGTGTCTGGACGGGCAAATTTAACTCTCATTTCCCACCAGGAAGAGGAATTAACCAAAGGCTCAGCGTGCCGTGCCAGAAACAGATTAGGGCCTGAAGCCATCCTGCGGTGTTGCGGCCAGCTCAAAAGAAAGCGAGTTGAAGAAAGGAGCTCAGGGGCACTGTAATTCAAAAACCTGCAGAGTCATAAATGACAGCTATCGTCCAAAAATATACTGAAGTAAGGCTGCCAAGAGGACTTGAAAGCGGGGCAGAATTGCAGGAAACCGATTTCAGGAGGTAGACTGGAATTGCATTGAAAGCATAGGAAAAGAGGCAGAACGTCCACAATGATGCACTTGGCCAAAAAGGGCGTATACGTTTTTTCCTGAATATATTCAGGAAAAAACGCATACTCCCTTTTTGGCCAAGCAAGCAAGCTTGCAAAGGAAATCTGCAATACAATGAAGTCTCACTTCCCCCGGTCAAAAGGGCCATCTAAAAAAAGTGTAAAATCCAGAAAGGCAGGACAGGCCATGGAGAACTGGGAGCCTTGTTATGCTGATGGGCGGGATGTATATTGCCAACAGACACTCGGGAGAAGTGTATGGTGTTTCCTGAAACATCTAAAAAACAAAGCAACAGAGCCTAGGGCACTTCCACTTATGGTCCTATAGCTTAGGGAAATTAAAATCAAAAAGACACAGCCACCCCAAAGTTTGGAACGGCTCTGTTTACAAGAACCTCGTTTACAGTATAAGTTCAACACCGCAGAAAGTGAAAAATGGATAAAGAAGTTGTGGTATTTACTTACAAAGCAATATCACTCAGCAATGAAATCTATGTCATCAGGCCCTTAGCAGCACAATGAGTGGATTCAGGTATGATGATTCTAACTGAAATAAGTCACACAGAAAAAGAAACATCATAAGATATCAGTAATACACGGAATGTAAACTTGGCTACACAGGAACTGAATTACAGAACAGAACAGGGTCTCAAATTTAGAAAACCAACTTATGCTTGCTTAAGGGGAAAGGTGAGTTGGGGTGCTGCATAAAACCAGAGATTGAAATGAGCACAGATAAAGTTCCTTAAGCCAAATATGGAATAGACAAGAGCTACTCCTTGCTCAACTAAATAGACTCAACACCGCATATTAAACGCCTAAGAATGTACCTGACTAGTAAGTATCTTAAAACCTATGGAGTGCTATGTCTCCGAAAGAGAATCAAGCATGTGTACAGGGGCATAAACGCAGCAGTGATAGGATTGGAGAGGTTCAGTGAGCAAATGAAGACCCTTTGAAGTCATATTGCATGGTACCCATTCCACGGGTTTCAACTACCCAGCTTTAAGGTATTCTTCCTTCAGCTAAAACATGCATGTGGAACCCAGAGTATGATCAACCATGTGAATGGGAGACGTGTTCAAATATGTCTCAGGATTCCTCCCCTGGTACTCGGGTGCAACATTCCAGACGCTTTACTAACACTCTCCCTACTTGGAGAGTCAGTCCCTTTAACCTCCTGTTTGGCCCAGTTTGCAATTTCTGCGGAAGATGAACAGGAATAGCGAGAACCAATGAGAGACTAGCTGGAGGTGTCTGGACGGGCAAATTTAACTCTCATTTCCCACCAGGAAGAGGAATTAACCAAAGGCTCAGCGTGCCGTGCCAGAAACAGATTAGGGCCTGAAGCCATCCTGCGGTGTTGCGGCCAGCTCAAAAGAAAGCGAGTTGAAGAAAGGAGCTCAGGGGCACTGTAATTCAAAAACCTGCAGAGTCATAAATGACAGCTATCGTCCAAAAATATACTGAAGTAAGGCTGCCAAGAGGACTTGAAAGCGGGGCAGAATTGCAGGAAACCGATTTCAGGAGGTAGACTGGAATTGCATTGAAAGCATAGGAAAAGAGGCAGAACGTCCACAATGATGCACTTGGCCAAAAAGGGCGTATGCGTTTTTTTCTGAATATATTCAGGAAAAAACGCATACACCCTTTTTGGCCAACCAAGCAAGCTTGCAAAGGAAATCTGCACTACAATGAAGTCTCACTTCCCCCCGGTCAAAAGGGCCATCTGAAAAAAGTGTAAAATCCAGAAAGGCAGGACAGGCCATGGAGAACTGGGAGCCTTGTTATGCTGATGGGCGGCATGTAAATTGCCAACAGACACGCGGGAGAAGTGTATGGTGTTTCCTGAAACATCTAAAAAACAAAGCAACAGAGCCTAGGGCACTTCCACTTATGGTCCTATAGCTTAGGGAAATTAAAATCAAAAAGACACAGCCACCCCAAAGTTTGGAATGGCTCTGTTTATAAGAACCTCGTTTACAGTACAAGTTCAACACCGCAGAAAGTGAAAAATGGATAAAGTAGTTGTGGTATTTACTTACAAAGCAATATCACTCAGCAATGAAATCTATGTCATCAGGCTCTTAACAGCACAATGAGTGGATTCAGGTATGATGATTCTAACTGAAATAAGTCACACAGAAAAAGAAACATCATAAGATATCAGAAATACACGGAATGTAAACTTGGCTACAGAGGAACTGAATTACAGAACAGAACAGGGTCTCCAATTTAGAAAACGAACTTATGCTTGCTTAAGGGTAAAGGTGAGTTGGGGTGCTGCATAAAACCAGAGATTGAAATGAGCACAGATAAAGTTCCTTAAGCCAAATATGGAATAGACAAGAGCTACTCCTTGCTCAACGAAATGGTCTCAACACCGCATATTAAACGCCTAAGAATGTACCTGACTAGTAAGTATCTTAAAACCTATGGATTGCTATGTCTCCGAAAGAGAATCAAGCATGTGTACAGGGGCATAAACGCAGCAGTGATAGGATTGGAGAGGTTCGGTGAGCAAATGAAGACCCTTTGAAGTCATATTGCATGGTACCCATTCCACAGGTTTCAACTACCCACGTTTAAGGTATTCTTCCTTCAGCTAAAACATGCATGTGGAACCCAGAGTATGATCAACCATGTGAACGGGAGACGTGTTCAAATATGTCTCAGTTTTCCTCCCCTGGTACTCGGGTGCAACATTCCAGACGCTTTACTAACACTCTCCCGACATGGAGAGTCAGTCCCTTTAACCTCCTGTTTGGCCCAGTTTGCAATTTCTGCGGAAGATGAACAGGAATAGCGAGAACCAATGAGAGACTAGCTGGAGGTGTCTGGACGGGCAAATTTAACTCTCATTTCCCACCAGGAAGAGGAATTAACCAAAGGCTGAGCGTGCCGTGCCAAAACCACATTAGGGCCTGAAGCCATCCTGCGGTGTTGCGGCCAGGTCACAAGAAAGCGAGTTGAAGAAAGGAGCTCAGGGGCACTGTAATTCACAAACCTGCAGAGTTATAAATGACAGCTATCGTCCAAAAATATACTGAAGTAAGGCTGCCAAAAGGACTTGAAAGCGGGGCAGAATTGCAGGAAACCGATTTCAGGAGGTAGACTGGAATTGCATTGAAAGCATAGGAAAAGAGGCAGAACGTCCACAATGATGCACTTGGCCAAAAAGGGCGTATGCGTTTTTTCCTGAATATATTCAGGAAAAAATGCATACGCCCTTTTTGGCCAACCAAGCAAGCTTGCAAAGGAAATCTGCACTACAATGAAGTCTCACTTCCCCTCGGTCAAAAGGGCCATTTGAAAAAAGTGTAAAATCCAGAAAGGCAGGACAGGCCATGGAGAACTGGGAGCCTTGTTATGCTGATGGGCGGGATGTAAATTGCCAACAGACACTCGGGAGAAGTGTATGGTGTTTCCTGAAACATCTAAAAAACAAAGCAACAGAGCCTAGGGCACTTCCACTTATGGTCCTATAGCTTAGGGAAATTAAAATCAAAAAGACACAGCCACCCCAAAGTTTGCAACGGGTCTGTGTACAAGAACCTCGTTTACAGTACAAGTTCAACATCGCAGAAAGTGAAAAATGGATAAAGAACTTGTGGTACTTACGTACAATGCAGTATCACTCAGCAATGAAATCTATGTCATCAGGCCCGTAGCAGCATAATGAGTGGATTCAGGTACGATGATTCTAACTGAAATAAGTCACACAGAAAAAGAAACATCATAAGATATCACTAATACACGGAATGTAAACTTGGCTACACAGGAACTGAATTCCAAAACAGAACAGGGTCTCAAATTTAGAAAACCAACTTATGCTTGCTTAAGGGGAAAGGTGAGTTGGGGTGCTGCATAAAACCAGAGATTGAAATGAGCACAGATAAAGTTCCTTAAGCCAAATATGGAATAGACAAGAGCTACTCCTTGCTCAACGAAATGGACTCAACACACCATATTAAACGCCTAAGAATGTACCTGACTAGTAAGTATCTTAAAACCTATGGATTGCTATGTCTCCAAAAGAGAATCAAGCGTGTGTACAGGGGCATAAACGCAGCAGTGATAGGATTGGAGAGGTTCGGTGAGCAAATGAAGACCCTTTGAAGTCATATTGCATGGTACCCATTACACGGGTCTCAACTCTCCAGGTTTAAGGTATTCTTCCTTCAGCTAAAACATGCATGTGGAACCCAGAGTATGATCAACCGTGTGAACGGGAGACGTGTTCAAATATGTCTCAGTTTTCCTCCCCTGGTACTCGGGTGCAACATTCCAGACGCTTTACTAACACTCTCCCCACTTGGAGAGTCAGCGCCTTTAACCTCCTGTTTGGCCCAGTTTGCAATTTCTGCGGAAGATGAACAGGAATAGCGAGAACCAATGAGAGACTAGCTGGAGGTGTCTGGACGGGCAAATTTAACTCTCATTTCCCACCAGGAAGAGGAAATAACCAAAGGCTGAGCATGTCGTGCTGGAACCAAATTAGGGCCTGAAGCCATCCTGCGGTGTTGCGGCCAGCTCACAAGAAAGCGAGATGAAGAAAGGAGCTCAGGGACACTGTAATTCACAAACCTGCAGAGTTATAAATGACAGCTATCGTCCAAAAATATACTGAAGTAAGGCTGCCAAGAGGACTTGAAAGCGGGGCAGAATTGCAGGAAACCGATTTCAGGATGTAGACTGGAATTGCATTGAAAGCATAGGAAAAGAGGCAGAACGTCCACAATGATGCACTTGGCCAAAAAGGGCGTATGCGTTTTTTCCTGAATATATTCAGGAAAAAACGCATACGCCCTTTTTGGCCAACCAAGCAAGCTTGCAAAGGAAATCTGCACTACAATGAAGTCTCACTTCCCGCCGGTCAAAAGGGCCATCTGAAAAAAGTGTAAAATCCAGAAAGGCAGGACAGGCCATGGAGAACTGGGAGCCTTGTTATGCTGATGGGCGGGATGTAAATTGCCAACAGACACTCGGGAGAAGTGTATGGTGTTTCCTGAAACATCTAAAAAACAAAGCAACAGAGCCTAGGGCACTTCCACTTATGGTCCTATAGCTTAGGGAAATTAAAATCAAAAAGACACAGCCACCCCAAAGTTTGGGACGGCTCTGTTTACAAGAACCTCGTTTACAGTACAAGTTCAACATCGCAGAAAGTGAAAAATGGATAAAGAAGTTGTGGTATTTACTTACAAAGCAATATCACTCAGCAATGAAATCTATGTCATCAGGCCCTTAGCAGCACAATGAGTGGATTCAGGTATGATGATTCTAACTGAAATAAGTCACACAGAAAAAGAAACATCATAAGATATCAGTAATACACGGAATGTAAACTTGGCTACACAGGAACTGAATTACAGAACAGAACAGGGTCTCAAATTTAGAAAACCAACTTATGCTTGCTTAAGGGGAAAGGTGAGTTGGGGTGCTGCATAAAACCAGAGATTGAAATGAGCACAGATAAAGTTCCTTAAGCCAAATATGGAATAGACAAGAGCTACTCCTTGCTCAACGAAATGGACTCAACACCGAATATTAAACGCCTAAGAATGTACCTGACTAGTAAGTATCTTAAAACCTATGGATTGCTTTGTCTCCGGAAGAGAATCAAGCATTTGTACAGGGGCATAAACGTAGCAGTGATAGGATTGGAGAGGTTCAGTGAGCAAATGAAGACCCTTTGAAGTCATATTGCATGGTACCCATTCCACAGGTTTCAACTACCCAGCTTTAAGGTATTCTTCCTTCAGCTAGAACATGCATGTGGAACCCAGAGTATGATCAACCATGTGATCGGGAGACGTGTTCAAATATGTCTCAGGATTCCTCCCCTGGTACTCGGGTGCAACATTCCAGACGCTTTACTAACACTCTCCCTACTTGGAGAGTCAGTCCCTTTAACCTCCTGTTTGGCCCAGTTTGCAATTTCTGCGGAAGATGAACAGGAATAGCGAGAACCAATGAGAGACTAGCTGGAGGTGTCTGGACGGGCAAATTTAACTCTCATTTCCCACCAGGAAGAGGAATTAACCAAAGGCTCAGCGTGCCGTGCCAGAAACAGATTAGGGCCTGAAGCCATCCTGCGGTGTTGCGGCCAGCTCAAAAGAAAGCGAGTTGAAGAAAGGAGCTCAGGGGCACTGTAATTCAAAAACCTGCAGAGTCATAAATGACAGCTATCGTCCAAAAATATACTGAAGTAAGGCTGCCAAGAGGACTTGAAAGCGGGGCAGAATTGCAGGAAACCGATTTCAGGAGGTAGACTGGAATTGCATTGAAAGCATAGGAAAAGAGGCAGAACGTCCACAATGATGCACTTGGCCAAAAAGGGCGTATGCGTTTTTTTCTGAATATATTCAGGAAAAAACGCATACACCCTTTTTGGCCAACCAAGCAAGCTTGCAAAGGAAATCTGCACTACAATGAAGTCTCACTTCCCCCCGGTCAAAAGGGCCATCTGAAAAAAGTGTAAAATCCAGAAAGGCAGGACAGGCCATGGAGAACTGGGAGCCTTGTTATGCTGATGGGCGGGATGTAAATTGCCAACAGACACGCGGGAGAAGTGTATGGTGTTTCCTGAAACATCTAAAAAACAAAGCAACAGAGCCTAGGGCACTTCCACTTATGGTCCTATAGCTTAGGGAAATTAAAATCAAAAAGACACAGCCACCCCAAAGTTTGGAATGGCTCTGTTTATAAGAACCTCGTTTACAGTACAAGTTCAACACCGCAGAAAGTGAAAAATGGATAAAGTAGTTGTGGTATTTACTTACAAAGCAATATCACTCAGCAATGAAATCTATGTCATCAGGCTCTTAACAGCACAATGAGTGGATTCAGGTATGATGATTCTAACTGAAATAAGTCACACAGAAAAAGAAACATCATAAGATATCAGAAATACACGGAATGTAAACTTGGCTACAGAGGAACTGAATTACAGAACAGAACAGGGTCTCCAATTTAGAAAACGAACTTATGCTTGCTTAAGGGTAAAGGTGAGTTGGGGTGCTGCATAAAACCAGAGATTGAAATGAGCACAGATAAAGTTCCTTAAGCCAAATATGGAATAGACAAGAGCTACTCCTTGCTCAACGAAATGGTCTCAACACCGCATATTAAACGCCTAAGAATGTACCTGACTAGTAAGTATCTTAAAACCTATGGATTGCTATGTCTCCGAAAGAGAATCAAGCATGTGTACAGGGGCATAAACGCAGCAGTGATAGGATTGGAGAGGTTCGGTGAGCAAATGAAGACCCTTTGAAGTCATATTGCATGGTACCCATTCCACAGGTTTCAACTACCCACGTTTAAGGTATTCTTCCTTCAGCTAAAACATGCATGTGGAACCCAGAGTATGATCAACCATGTGAACGGGAGACGTGTTCAAATATGTCTCAGTTTTCCTCCCCTGGTACTCGGGTGCAACATTCCAGACGCTTTACTAACACTCTCCCGACATGGAGAGTCAGTCCCTTTAACCTCCTGTTTGGCCCAGTTTGCAATTTCTGCGGAAGATGAACAGGAATAGCGAGAACCAATGAGAGACTAGCTGGAGGTGTCTGGACGGGCAAATTTAACTCTCATTTCCCACCAGGAAGAGGAATTAACCAAAGGCTCAGCGTGCCGTGCCAAAACCACATTAGGGCCTGAAGCCATCCTGCGGTGTTGCGGCCAGGTCACAAGAAAGCGAGTTGAAGAAAGGAGCTCAGGGGCACTGTTATTCACAAACCTGCAGAGTTATAAATGACAGCTATCGTCCAAAAATATACTGAAGTAAGGCTGCCAAAAGGACTTGAAAGCGGGGCAGAATTGCAGGAAACCGATTTCAGGAGGTAGACTGGAATTGCATTGAAAGCATAGGAAAAGAGGCAGAACGTCCACAATGATGCACTTGGCCAAAAAGGGCGTATGCGTTTTTTCCTGAATATATTCAGGAAAAAATGCATACGCCCTTTTTGGCCAACCAAGCAAGCTTGCAAAGGAAATCTGCACTACAATGAAGTCTCACTTCCCCTCGGTCAAAAGGGCCATTTGAAAAAAGTGTAAAATCCAGAAAGGCAGGACAGGCCATGGAGAACTGGGAGCCTTGTTATGCTGATGGGCGGGATGTAAATTGCCAACAGACACTCGGGAGAAGTGTATGGTGTTTCCTGAAACATCTAAAAAACAAAGCAACAGAGCCTAGGGCACTTCCACTTATGGTCCTATAGCTTAGGGAAATTAAAATCAAAAAGACACAGCCACCCCAAAGTTTGCAACGGGTCTGTGTACAAGAACCTCGTTTACAGTACAAGTTCAACATCGCAGAAAGTGAAAAATGGATAAAGAACTTGTGGTACTTACGTACAATGCAGTATCACTCAGCAATGAAATCTATGTCATCAGGCCCGTAGCAGCATAATGAGTGGATTCAGGTACGATGATTCTAACTGAAATAAGTCACACAGAAAAAGAAACATCATAAGATATCACTAATACACGGAATGTAAACTTGGCTACACAGGAACTGAATTCCAAAACAGAACAGGGTCTCAAATTTAGAAAACCAACTTATGCTTGCTTAAGGGGAAAGGTGAGTTGGGGTGCTGCATAAAACCAGAGATTGAAATGAGCACAGATAAAGTTCCTTAAGCCAAATATGGAATAGACAAGAGCTACTCCTTGCTCAACGAAATGGACTCAACACACCATATTAAACGCCTAAGAATGTACCTGACTAGTAAGTATCTTAAAACCTATGGATTGCTATGTCTCCAAAAGAGAATCAAGCGTGTGTACAGGGGCATAAACGCAGCAGTGATAGGATTGGAGAGGTTCGGTGAGCAAATGAAGACCCTTTGAAGTCATATTGCATGGTACCCATTACACGGGTCTCAACTCTCCAGGTTTAAGGTATTCTTCCTTCAGCTAAAACATGCATGTGGAACCCAGAGTATGATCAACCGTGTGAACGGGAGACGTGTTCAAATATGTCTCAGTTTTCCTCCCCTGGTACTCGGGTGCAACATTCCAGACGCTTTACTAACACTCTCCCCACTTGGAGAGTCAGCGCCTTTAACCTCCTGTTTGGCCCAGTTTGCAATTTCTGCGGAAGATGAACAGGAATAGCGAGAACCAATGAGAGACTAGCTGGAGGTGTCTGGACGGGCAAATTTAACTCTCATTTCCCACCAGGAAGAGGAAATAACCAAAGGCTGAGCATGTCGTGCTGGAACCAAATTAGGGCCTGAAGCCATCCTGCGGTGTTGCGGCCAGCTCACAAGAAAGCGAGATGAAGAAAGGAGCTCAGGGACACTGTAATTCACAAACCTGCAGAGTTATAAATGACAGCTATCGTCCAAAAATATACTGAAGTAAGGCTGCCAAGAGGACTTGAAAGCGGGGCAGAATTGCAGGAAACCGATTTCAGGATGTAGACTGGAATTGCATTGAAAGCATAGGAAAAGAGGCAGAACGTCCACAATGATGCACTTGGCCAAAAAGGGCGTATGCGTTTTTTCCTGAATATATTCAGGAAAAAACGCATACGCCCTTTTTGGCCAACCAAGCAAGCTTGCAAAGGAAATCTGCACTACAATGAAGTCTCACTTCCCCCCGGTCAAAAGGGCCATCTGAAAAAAGTGTAAAATCCAGAAAGGCAGGACAGGCCATGGAGAACTGGGAGCCTTGTTATGCTGATGGGCGGGATGTAAATTGCCAACAGACACTCGGGAGAAGTGTATGGTGTTTCCTGAAACATCTAAAAAACAAAGCAACAGAGCCTAGGGCACTTCCACTTATGGTCCTATAGCTTAGGGAAATTAAAATCAAAAAGACACAGCCACCCCAAAGTTTGGGACGGCTCTGTTTACAAGAACCTCGTTTACAGTACAAGTTCAACATCGCAGAAAGTGAAAAATGGATAAAGAAGTTGTGGTATTTACTTACAAAGCAATATCACTCAGCAATGAAATCTATGTCATCAGGCCCTTAGCAGCACAATGAGTGGATTCAGGTATGATGATTCTAACTGAAATAAGTCACACAGAAAAAGAAACATCATAAGATATCAGTAATACACGGAATGTAAACTTGGCTACACAGGAACTGAATTACAGAACAGAACAGGGTCTCAAATTTAGAAAACCAACTTATGCTTGCTTAAGGGGAAAGGTGAGTTGGGGTGCTGCATAAAACCAGAGATTGAAATGAGCACAGATAAAGTTCCTTAAGCCAAATATGGAATAGACAAGAGCTACTCCTTGCTCAACGAAATGGACTCAACACCGAATATTAAACGCCTAAGAATGTACCTGACTAGTAAGTATCTTAAAACCTATGGATTGCTTTGTCTCCGGAAGAGAATCAAGCATTTGTACAGGGGCATAAACGTAGCAGTGATAGGATTGGAGAGGTTCAGTGAGCAAATGAAGACCCTTTGAAGTCATATTGCATGGTACCCATTCCACAGGTTTCAACTACCCAGCTTTAAGGTATTCTTCCTTCAGCTAGAACATGCATGTGGAACCCAGAGTATGATCAACCATGTGATCGGGAGACGTGTTCAAATATGTCTCAGTTTTCATACCCTGGTACTCCGGTGCAACATTCCAGACGCTTTACTAACACTCTCCCGACTTGGAGAGTCAGTCCCTTTAACCTCCTGTTTGGCCCAGTTTGCAATTTCTGCGGAAGATGAACAGGAATAGCGAGAACCAATGAGAGACTAGCTGGAGGTGTCTGGACGGGCAAATTTAACTCTCATTTCCCACCAGGAAGAGGAATTAACCAAAGGCTCAGCGTGCCCTGCCGGAACCAGATTAGGGCCTGAAGCCATCCTGCGGTGTTGCGGCCAGCTCAAAAGAAAGCGAGTTGAAGAAAGGAGCTCAGGGACACTGTAATTCACAAACCTGCAGAGTTATAAATGACAGCTATCGTCCAAAAATATACTGAAGTAAGGCTGCCAAGAGGACTTGAAAGCGGGGCAGAATTACAGGAAACCGATTTCAGGAGGTAGACTGGAATTGCATTGAAAGCATAGGAAAAGAGGCAGAACGTCCACAATGATGCACTTGGCCAAAAAGGGCGTATGCGTTTTTTCCTGAATATATTCAGGAAAAAACGCATACGCCCTTTTTGGCCAACCAAGCAAGCTTGCAAAGGAAATCTGCACTACAATGAAGTCTCACTTCTCCCCGGTCAAAAGGGCCATCTGAAAAAAGTGTAAAATCCAGAAACGCAGGACAGGCCATGGAGAACTGGGAGCCTTGTTATGCTGATGGGCGGGATGTAAATTGCCAACAGACACTCGGGAGAAGTGTATGGTGTTTCCTGAAACATCTAAAAAACAAAGCAACAGAGCCTAGGGCACTTCCACTTATGGTCCTATAGCTTAGGGAAATTAAAATCAAAAAGACACAGCCACCCCAAAGTTTGCAACGGGTCTGTGTACAAGAACCTCGTTTACAGTACAAGTTCAACATCGTAGAAAGTGAAAAATGGATAAAGAACTTGTGGTACTTACGTACAATGCAGTATCACTCAGCAATGAAATCTATGTTATCAGGCCCGTAGCAGCATAATGAGTGGATTCAGGTACGATGATTCTAACTGAAATAAGTCACACAGAAAAAGAAACATCATAAGATATCACTAATACACGGAATGTAAACTTGGCTACACAGGAACTGAATTCCAAAACAGAACAGGGTCTCAAATTTAGAAAACCAACTTATGCTTGCTTAAGGGGAAAGGTGAGTTGGGGTGCTGCATAAAACCAGAGATTGAAATGAGCACAGATAAAGTTCCTTAAGCCAAATATGGAATAGACAAGAGCTACTCCTTGCTCAACGAAATGGACTCAACACACCATATTAAACCCCTAAGAATGTACCTGACTAGTAAGTATCTTAAAACCTATGGATTGCTATGTCTCCAAAAGAGAATCAAGCGTGTGTACAGGGGCATAAACGCAGCAGTGATAGGATTGGAGAGGTTCGGTGAGCAAATGAAGACCCTTTGAAGTCATATTGCATGGTACCCATTACACGGGTCTCAACTCTCCAGGTTTAAGGTATTCTTCCTTCAGCTAAAACATGCATGTGGAACCCAGAGTATGATCAACCGTGTGAACGGGAGACGTGTTCAAATATGTCTCAGTTTTCCTCCCCTGGTACTCGGGTGCAACATTCCAGACGCTTTACTAACACTCTCCCCACTTGGAGAGTCAGCGCCTTTAACCTCCTGTTTGGCCCAGTTTGCAATTTCTGCGGAAGATGAACAGGAATAGCGAGAACCAATGAGAGACTAGCTGGAGGTGTCTGGACGGGCAAATTTAACTCTCATTTCCCACCAGGAAGAGGAAATAACCAAAGGCTGAGCATGTCGTGCTGGAACCAAATTAGGGCCTGAAGCCATCCTGCGGTGTTGCGGCCAGCTCACAAGAAAGCGAGATGAAGAAAGGAGCTCAGGGACACTGTAATTCACAAACCTGCAGAGTTATAAATGACAGCTATCGTCCAAAAATATACTGAAGTAAGGCTGCCAAGAGGACTTGAAAGCGGGGCAGAATTGCAGGAAACCGATTTCAGGATGTAGACTGGAATTGCATTGAAAGCATAGGAAAAGAGGCAGAACGTCCACAATGATGCACTTGGCCAAAAAGGGCGTATGCGTTTTTTCCTGAATATATTCAGGAAAAAACGCATACGCCCTTTTTGGCCAACCAAGCAAGCTTGCAAAGGAAATCTGCACTACAATGAAGTCTCACTTCCCCCCGGTCAAAAGGGCCATCTGAAAAAAGTGTAAAATCCAGAAAGGCAGGACAGGCCATGGAGAACTGGGAGCCTTGTTATGCTGATGGGCGGGATGTAAATTGCCAACAGACACTCGGGAGAAGTGTATGGTGTTTCCTGAAACATCTAAAAAACAAAGCAACAGAGCCTAGGGCACTTCCACTTATGGTCCTATAGCTTAGGGAATTTAAAATCAAAAAGACACAGCCACCCCAAAGTTTGGGACGGCTCTGTTTACAAGAACCTCGTTTACAGTACAAGTTCAACATCGCAGAAAGTGAAAAATGGATAAAGAAGTTGTGGTATTTACTTACAAAGCAATATCACTCAGCAATGAAATCTATGTCATCAGGCCCTTAGCAGCACAATGAGTGGATTCAGGTATGATGATTCTAACTGAAATAAGTCACACAGAAAAAGAAACATCATAAGATATCAGTAATACACGGAATGTAAACTTGGCTACACAGGAACTGAATTACAGAACAGAACAGGGTCTCAAATTTAGAAAACCAACTTATGCTTGCTTAAGGGGAAAGGTGAGTTGGGGTGCTGCATAAAACCAGAGATTGAAATGAGCACAGATAAAGTTCCTTAAGCCAAATATGGAATAGACAAGAGCTACTCCTTGCTCAACGAAATGGACTCAACACCGAATATTAAACGCCTAAGAATGTACCTGACTAGTAAGTATCTTAAAACCTATGGATTGCTTTGTCTCCGGAAGAGAATCAAGCATTTGTACAGGGGCATAAACGTAGCAGTGATAGGATTGGAGAGGTTCAGTGAGCAAATGAAGACCCTTTGAAGTCATATTGCATGGTACCCATTCCACAGGTTTCAACTACCCAGCTTTAAGGTATTCTTCCTTCAGCTAGAACATGCATGTGGAACCCAGAGTATGATCAACCATGTGATCGGGAGACGTGTTCAAATATGTCTCAGTTTTCATACCCTGGTACTCCGGTGCAACATTCCAGACGCTTTACTAACACTCTCCCGACTTGGAGAGTCAGTCCCTTTAACCTCCTGTTTGGCCCAGTTTGCAATTTCTGCGGAAGATGAACAGGAATAGCGAGAACCAATGAGAGACTAGCTGGAGGTGTCTGGACGGGCAAATTTAACTCTCATTTCCCACCAGGAAGAGGAATTAACCAAAGGCTCAGCGTGCCCTGCCGGAACCAGATTAGGGCCTGAAGCCATCCTGCGGTGTTGCGGCCAGCTCAAAAGAAAGCGAGTTGAAGAAAGGAGCTCAGGGACACTGTAATTCACAAACCTGCAGAGTTATAAATGACAGCTATCGTCCAAAAATATACTGAAGTAAGGCTGCCAAGAGGACTTGAAAGCGGGGCAGAATTGCAGGAAACCGATTTCAGGAGGTAGACTGGAATTGCATTGAAAGCATAGGAAAAGAGGCAGAACGTCCACAATGATGCACTTGGCCAAAAAGGGCGTATGCGTTTTTTCCTGAATATATTCAGGAAAAAACGCATACGCCCTTTTTGGCCAACCAAGCAAGCTTGCAAAGGAAATCTGCACTACAATGAAGTCTCACTTCTCCCCGGTCAAAAGGGCCATCTGAAAAAAGTGTAAAATCCAGAAACGCAGGACAGGCCATGGAGAACTGGGAGCCTTGTTATGCTGATGGGCGGGATGTAAATTGCCAACAGACACTCGGGAGAAGTGTATGGTGTTTCCTGAAACATCTAAAAAACAAAGCAACAGAGCCTAGGGCACTTCCACTTATGGTCCTATAGCTTAGGGAAATTAAAATCAAAAAGACACAGCCACCCCAAAGTTTGGGACGCCTCTGTTTACAAGAACCTCGTTTACCGTACAAGTTCAATGTCACAGAAAGTGAAAAATGGATAAAGAACTTGTGGTACTTACGTACAATGCAGTATCACTCAGCAATGAAATCTATGTCATCAGGCCCGTAGCAGCATAATGAGTGGATTCAGGTACGATGATTCTAACTGAAATAAGTCACACAGAAAAAGAAACATCATAAGATATCACTAATACACGGAATGTAAACTTGGCTACACAGGAACTGAATTCCAAAACAGAACAGGGTCTCAAATTTAGAAAACCAACTTATGCTTGCTTAAGGGGAAAGGTGAGTTGGGGTGCTGCATAAAACCAGAGATTGAAATGAGCACAGATAAAGTTCCTTAAGCCAAATATGGAATAGACAAGAGCTACTCCTTGCTCAACGAAATGGACTCAACACACCATATTAAACCCCTAAGAATGTACCTGACTAGTAAGTATCTTAAAACCTATGGATTGCTATGTCTCCAAAAGAGAATCAAGCGTGTGTACAGGGGCATAAACGCAGCAGTGATAGGATTGGAGAGGTTCGGTGAGCAAATGAAGACCCTTTGAAGTCATATTGCATGGTACCCATTACACGGGTCTCAACTCTCCAGGTTTAAGGTATTCTTCCTTCAGCTAAAACATGCATGTGGAACCCAGAGTATGATCAACCATGTGATCGGGAGACGTGTTCAAATATGTCTCAGTTTTCATACCCTGGTACTCGGGTGCAACATTCCAGACGCTTTACTAACACTCTCCCGACTTGGAGAGTCAGTCCCTTTGACCTCCTGTTTGGCCCAGTTTGCAATTTCTGCGGAAGATGAACAGGAATAGCGAGAACCAATGAGACACTAGCTGGAGGTGTCTGGACGGGCAAATTTAACTCTCATTTCCCACCAGGAAGAGGAAATAACCAAAGGCTGAGCGTGCCGTGCCGGAACCAAATTAGGGCCTGAAGCCATCCTGCGGTGTTGCGGCCAGGTCACAAGAAAGCGAGTTGAAGAAAGGAGCTCAGGGACACTGTAATTCACAAACCTGCAGAGTTATAAATGACAGCTATCGTCCAAAAATATACTGAAGTAAGGCTGCCAAGAGGACTTGAAAGCGGGGCAGAATTGCAGGAAACCGATTTCAGGAGGTAGACTGGAATTGCATTGAAAGCATAGGAAAAGAGGCAGAACGTCCACAATGATGCACTTGGCCAAAAAGGGCGTATGCGTTTTTTCCTGAATATATTCAGGAAAAAACGCATACGCCCTTTTTGGCCAACCAAGCAAGCTTGCAAAGGAAATCTGCACTACAATGAAGTCTCACTTCCCCCCGGTCAAAAGGGCCATCTGAAAAAAGTGTAAAATCCAGAAAGGCAGGACAGGCCATGGAGAACTGGGAGCCTTGTAATGCTGATGGGCGGGATGTAAATTGCCAACAGACACTCGGGAGAAGTGAATGGTGTTTCCTGAAACATCTAAAAAACAAAGCAACAGAGCCTAGGGCACTTCCACTTATGGTCCTATAGCTTAGGGAAATTAAAATCAAAAAGACACAGCCACCCCAAAGTTTGCAACGGCTCTGTTTACAAGAACCTCGTTTACAGTAGAAGTTCAACATCGCAGAAAGTGAAAAATGGATAAAGAAGTTGTGGTATTTACTTACAAAGCAATATCACTCAGCAATGAAATCTATGTCATCAGGCCCTTAGCAGGACAATGAGTGGATTCAGGTATGATGATTCTAACTGAAATAAGTCACACAGAAAAAGAAACATCATAAGATATCAGTAATACACGGAATGTAAACTTGGCTACACAGGAACTGAATTACAGAACAGAACACGGTCTCAAATTTAGAAAACCAACTTATGCTTGCTTAAGGGGAAAGGTGAGTTGGGGTGCTGCATAAAACCAGAGATTGAAATGAGCACAGATAAAGTTCCTTAAGCCAAATATGGAATAGACAAGAGCTACTCCTTGCTCAACGAAATGGACTCAACACCGAATATTAAACGCCTAATAATGTACCTGACTAGTAAGTATCTTAAAACCTATGGATTGCTTTGTCTCCGGAAGAGAATCAAGCATGTGTACAGGGGCATAAACGCAGCAGTGATAGGATTGGAGAGGTTCAGTGAGCAAATGAAGACCCTTTGAAGTCATATTGCATGGTACCCATTCCACAGGTTTCAACGACCCAGCTTTAAGGTATTCTTCCTTCAGCTAGAACATGCATGTGGAACCAAGAGTATGATCAACCATGTGATCGGGAGACGTGTTCAAATATGTCTCAGTTTTCATACCCTGGTACTCGGGTGCAACATTCCAGATGCTTTACTAACACTCTCCCGACTTGGAGAGTCAGTCCCTTTAACCTCCTGTTTGGCCCAGTTTGCAATTTCTGCGGAAGATGAACAGGAATAGCGAGAACCAATGAGAGACTAGCTGGAGGTGTCTGGACGGGCAAATTTAACTCTCATTTCCCACCAGGAAGAGGAAATAACCAAAGGCTGAGCGTGCCGTGCCGGAATCAAATTAGGGCCTGAAGCCATCCTGCGGTGTTGCGGCCAGGTCACAAGAAAGCGAGTTGAAGAAAGGAGCTCAGGGACACTGTAATTCACAAACCTGCAGAGTTATAAATGACAGCTATCGTCCAAAAATATACTGAAGTAAGGCTGCCAAGAGGACTTGAAAGCGAGGCAGAATTGCAGGAAACCGATTTCAGGAGGTAGACTGGAATTGCATTGAAAGCATAGGAAAAGAGGCAGAACGTCCACAATGATGCACTTGGCCAAAAAGGGCGTATGCGTTTTTTCCTGAATATATTCAGGAAAAAACGCATACGCACTTTTTGGCCAACCAAGCAAGCTTGCAAAGGAAATCTGCACTACAATGAAGTCTCACTTCTCCCCGGTCAAAAGGGCCATCTGAAAATAGTGTAAAATCCAGAAACGCAGGACAGGCCATGGAGAACTGGGAGCCTTGTTATGCTGATGGGCGGGATGTAAATTGCCAACAGACACTCGGGAGAAGTGTATGGTGTTTCCTGAAACATCTAAAAAACAAAGCAACAGACCCTAGGGCACTTCCACTTATGGTCCTATAGCTTAGGGAAATTAAAATCAAAAAGACACAGCCACCCCAAAGTTTGGGACGCCTCTGTTTACAAGAACCTCGTTTACCGTACAAGTTCAATGTCACAGAAAGTGAAAAATGGATAAAGAAGTTGTGGTACTTACGTACAATGCAGTATCACTCAGCAATGAAATCTATGTCATCAGGCCCGTAGCAGCATAATGAGTGGATTCAGGTACGATGATTCTAACTGAAATAAGTCACACAGAAAAAGAAACATCATAAGATATCACTAATACACGGAATGTAAACTTGGCTACACAGGAACTGAATTCCAAAACAGAACAGGGTCTCAAATTTAGAAAATCAACTTATGCTTGCTTAAGGGGAAAGGTGAGTTGGGGTGCTGCATAAAACCAGAGATTGAAATGAGCACAGATAAAGTTCCTTAAGCCAAATATGGAATAGACAAGAGCTACTCCTTGCTCAACGAAATGGACTCAACACACCATATTAAACGCCTAAGAATGTACCTGACTAGTAAGTATCTTAAAACCTATGGATTGCTATGTCTCCAAAAGAGAATCAAGCGTGTGTACAGGGGCATAAACGCAGCAGTGATAGGATTGGAGAGGTTCGGTGAGCAAATGAAGACCCTTTGAAGTCATATTGCATGGTACCCATTACACGGGTCTCAACTCTCCAGGTTTAAGGTATTCTTCCTTCAGCTAAAACATGCATGTGGAACCAAGAGTATGATTAACCGTGTGAACGGGAGACGTGTTCAAATATGTCTCAGTTTTCCTCCCCTGGTACTCGGGTGCAACATTCCAGACGCTTTACTAACACTCTCCCCACTTGGAGAGTCAGCGCCTTTAACCTCCTGTTTGGCCCAGTTTGCAATTTCTGCAGAAGATGAACAGGAATAGCGAGAACCAATGAGAGACTAGCTGGAGGTGTCTGGACGGGCAACTTTAACTCTCATTTCCCACCAGGAAGAGGAAATAACCAAAGGCTCAGCGTGCCGTGCCAGAACCACATTAGGGCCTGAAGCCATCCTGCGGTGTTGCGGCCAGCTCAAAAGAAAGCGAGTTGAAGAAAGGAGCTCAGGGACACTGTAATTCACAAACCTGCAGAGTTATAAATGACAGCTATCGTCCAAAAATATACTGAAGTAAGGCTGCCAAGAGGACTTGAATGCGGGGCAGAATTGCAGGAAACCGATTTCAGGAGGTAGACTGGAATTGCATTGAAAGCATAGGAAAAGAGGCAGAACGTCCACAATGATGCACTTGGCCAAAAAGGGCGTATGCGTTTTTTCCTGAATATATTCAGGAAAAAACGCATACGCACTTTTTGGCCAACCAAGCAAGCTTGCAAAGGAAATCTGCACTACAATGAAGTCTCACTTCTCCCCGGTCAAAAGGGCCATCTGAAAAAAGTGTAAAATCCAGAAACGCAGGACAGGCCATGGAGAACTGGGAGCCTTGTTATGCTGATGGGCGGGATGTAAATTGCCAACAGACACTCGGGAGAAGTGTATGGTGTTTCCTGAAACATCTAAAAAACAAAGCAACAGAGCCTAGGGCACTTCCACTTATGGTCCTATAGCTTAGGGAAATTAAAATCAAAAAGACACAGCCACCCCAAAGTTTGGGACGCCTCTGTTTACAAGAACCTCGTTTACCGTACAAGTTCAATGTCACAGAAAGTGAAAAATGGATAAAGAAGTTGTGGTACTTACGTACAATGCAGTATCACTCAGCAATGAAATCTATGTCATCAGGCCCGTAGCAGCATAATGAGTGGATTCAGGTACGATGATTCTAACTGAAATAAGTCACACAGAAAAAGAAACATCATAAGATATCACTAATACACGGAATGTAAACTTGGCTACACAGGAACTGAATTCCAAAACAGAACAGGGTCTCAAATTTAGAAAATCAACTTATGCTTGCTTAAGGGGAAAGGTGAGTTGGGGTGCTGCATAAAACCAGAGATTGAAATGAGCACAGATAAAGTTCCTTAAGCCAAATATGGAATAGACAAGAGCTACTCCTTGCTCAACGAAATGGACTCAACACACCATATTAAACGCCTAAGAATGTACCTGACTAGTAAGTATCTTAAAACCTATGGATTGCTATGTCTCCAAAAGAGAATCAAGCGTGTGTACAGGGGCATAAACGCAGCAGTGATAGGATTGGAGAGGTTCGGTGAGCAAATGAAGACCCTTTGAAGTCATATTGCATGGTACCCATTACACGGGTCTCAACTCTCCAGGTTTAAGGTATTCTTCCTTCAGCTAAAACATGCATGTGGAACCAAGAGTATGATCAACCGTGTGAACGGGAGACGTGTTCAAATATGTCTCAGTTTTCCTCCCCTGGTACTCGGGTGCAACATTCCAGACGCTTTACTAACACTCTCCCCACTTGGAGAGTCAGCGCCTTTAACCTCCTGTTTGGCCCAGTTTGCAATTTCTGCAGAAGATGAACAGGAATAGCGAGAACCAATGAGAGACTAGCTGGAGGTGTCTGGACGGGCAACTTTAACTCTCATTTCCCACCAGGAAGAGGAAATAACCAAAGGCTCAGCGTGCCGTGCCAGAACCACATTAGGGCCTGAAGCCATCCTGCGGTGTTGCGGCCAGCTCAAAAGAAAGCGAGTTGAAGAAAGGAGCTCAGGGACACTGTAATTCACAAACCTGCAGAGTTATAAATGACAGCTATCGTCCAAAAATATACTGAAGTAAGGCTGCCAAGAGGACTTGAATGCGGGGCAGAATTGCAGGAAACCGATTTCAGGAGGTAGACTGGAATTGCATTGAAAGCATAGGAAAAGAGGCAGAACGTCCACAATGATGCACTTGGCCAAAAAGGGCGTATGCGTTTTTTCCTGAATATATTCAGGAAAAAACGCATACGCACTTTTTGGCCAACCAAGCAAGCTTGCAAAGGAAATCTGCACTACAATGAAGTCTCACTTCTCCCCGGTCAAAAGGGCCATCTGAAAAAAGTGTAAAATCCAGAAACGCAGGACAGGCCATGGAGAACTGGGAGCCTTGTTATGCTGATGGGCGGGATGTAAATTGCCAACAGACACTCGGGAGAAGTGTATGGTGTTTCCTGAAACATCTAAAAAACAAAGCAACAGAGCCTAGGGCACTTCCACTTATGGTCCTATAGCTTAGGGAAATTAAAATCAAAAAGACACAGCCACCCCAAAGTTTGGAACGGCTCTGTTTACAAGAACCTCATTTACAGTACAAGTTCAACACCGCAGAAAGTGAAAAATGGATAAAGAAGTTGTGGTATTTACTTACAAAGCAATATCACTCAGCAATGAAATCTATGTCATCAGGCCCTTAGCAGCACAATGAGTGGATTCAGGTATGATGATTCTAACTGAAATAAGTCACACAGAAAAAGAAACATCATAAGATATCAGAAATACACGGAATGTAAACTTGGCTACACAGGAATTGAATTACAGAACAGAACAGGGTCTCAAATTTAGAAAACCAACTTATGCTTGCTTAAGGGTAAAGGTGAGTTGGGGTGCTGCATAAAACCAGAGATTGAAATGAGCACAGATAAAGTTCCTTAAGCCAAATATGGAATAGACAAGAGCTACTCCTTGCTCAACGAAATGGACTCAACACCGCATATTAAACGCCTAAGAATGTACCTGACTAGTAAGTATCTTAAAACCTATGGATTGCTATGTCTCCAAAAGAGAATCAAGCATGTGGACAGGGGCATAAACGCAGCAGTGATAGGATTGGAGAGGTTCGGTGAGCAAATGAAGACCCTTTGAAGTCATATTGCATGGTACCCATTCCACAGGTTTCAACTACCCACGTTTAAGGTATTCTTCCTTCAGCTAAAACATGCATGTGGAACCCAGAGTATGATCAACCGTGTGAACGGGAGACGTGTTCAAATATGTCTCAGTTTTCCTCCCCTGGTACTCGGGTGCAACATTCCAGACGCTTTACTAACACTCTCCCGACATGGAGAGTCAGTCCCTTTAACCTCCTGTTTGGCCCAGTTTGCAATTTCTGCGGAAGATGAACAGGAATAGCGAGAACCAATGAGAGACTAGCTGGAGGTGTCTGGACGGGCAAATTTAACTCTCATTTCCCACCAGGAAGAGGAATTAACCAAAGGCTCAGCGTGCCGTGCCGGAACCAGATTAGGGCCTGAAGCCATCCTGCGGTGTTGCGGCCAGGTCACAAGAAAGCGAGTTGAAGAAAGGAGCTCAGGGGCACTGTAATTCACAAACCTGCAGAGTTATAAATGACAGCTATCGTCCAAAAATATACTGAAGTAAGGCTGCCAGGAGGACTTGAAAGCGGGGCAGAATTGCAGGAAACCGATTTCAGGAGGTAGACTGGAATTGCATTGAAAGCATAGGAAAAGAGGCAGAACGTCCACAATGATGCACTTGGCCAAAAAGGGCATATGCGTTTTTTCCTGAATATATTCAGGAAAAAACGCATACGCCCTTTTTGGCCAACCAAGCAAGCTTGCAAAGGAAATCTGCACTACAATGAAGTCTCACTTCCCCTCGGTCAAAAGGGCCATTTGAAAAAAGTGTAAAATCCAGAAAGGCAGGACAGGCCATGGAGAACTGGGAGCCTTGTTATGCTGATGGGCGGGATGTAAATTGCCAACAGACACTCGGGAGAAGTGTATGGTGTTTCCTGAAATATCTAAAAAACAAAGCAACAGAGCCTAGGGCACTTCCACTTATGGTCCTATAGCTTAGGGAAATTAAAATCAAAAAGACACAGCCACCCCAAAGTTTGGGACGCCTCTGTTTACAAGAACCTCGTTTACAGTACAAGTTCAACATCGCAGAAAGTGAAAAATGGATAAAGAAGTTGTGGTATTTACTTACAAAGCAATATCACTCAGCAATGAAATCTATGTCATCAGGCCCTTAGCAGCACAATGAGTGGATTCAGGTATGATGATTCTAACTGAAATAAGTCACACAGAAAAAGAAACATCATAAGATATCAGTAATACACGGAATGTAAACTTGGCTACACAGGAACTGAATTACAGAACAGAACAGGGTCTCAAATTTAGAAAACCAACTTATGCTTGCTTAAGGGGAAAGGTGAGTTGGGGTGCTGCATAAAACCAGAGATTGAAATGAGCACAGATAAAGTTCCTTAAGCCAAATATGGAATAGACAAGAGCTACTCCTTGCTCAACGAAATGGACTCAACACCGAATATTAAACGCCTAAGAATGTACCTGACTAGTAAGTATCTTAAAACCTATGGATTGCTTTGTCTCCGGAAGAGAATCAAGCATTTGTACAGGGGCATAAACGCAGCAGTGATAGGATTGGAGAGGTTCAGTGAGCAAATGAAGACCCTTTGAAGTCATATTGCATGGTACCCATTCCACAGGTTTCAACTACCCAGCTTTAAGGTATTCTTCCTTCAGCTAGAACATGCATGTGGAACCCAGAGTATGATCAACCATGTGATCGGGAGACGTGTTCAAATATGTCTCAGTTTTCGTACCCTGGTACTCGGGTGCAACATTCCAGACGCTTTACTAACACTCTCCCGACTTGGAGAGTCAGTCCCTTTAACCTCCTGTTTGGCCCAGTTTGCAATTTCTGCGGAAGATGAACAGGAATAGCGAGAACCAATGAGAGACTAGCTGGAGGTGTCTGGACGGGCAAATTTAACTCTCATTTCCCACCAGGAAGAGGAATTAACCAAAGGCTCAGCGTGCCCTGCCGGAACCAGATTAGGGCCTGAAGCCATCCTGCGGTGTTGCGGCCAGCTCAAAAGAAAGCGAGTTGAAGAAAGGAGCTCAGGGACACTGTAATTCACAAACCTGCAGAGTTGTAAATGACAGCTATCGTCCAAAAATATACTGAAGTAAGGCTGCCAAGAGGACTTGAAAGCGGGGCAGAATTGCAGGAAACCGATTTCAGGAGGTAGACTGGAATTGCATTGAAAGCATAGGAAAAGAGGCAGAACGTCCACAATGATGCACTTGGCCAAAAAGGGCGTATGCGTTTTTTCCTGAATATATTCAGGAAAAAACGCATACGCCCTTTTTGGCCAACCAAGCAAGCTTGCAAAGGAAATCTGCACTACAATGAAGTCTCACTTCTCCCCGGTCAAAAGGGCCATCTGAAAAAAGTGTAAAATCCAGAAAGGCAGGACAGGCCATGGAGAACTGGGAGCCTTGTTATGCTGATGGGCGGGATGTAAATTGCCAACAGACACTCGGGAGAAGTGTATGGTGTTTCCTGAAACATCTAAAAAACAAAGCAACAGAGCCTAGGGCACTTCCACTTATGGTCCTATAGCTTAGGGAAATTAAAATCAAAAAGACACAGCCACCCCAAAGTTTGGGACGCCTCTGTTTACAAGAACCTCGTTTACCGTACAAGTTCAATGTCACAGAAAGTGAAAAATGGATAAAGAACTTGTGGTACTTACGTACAATGCAGTATCACTCAGCAATGAAATCTATGTCATCAGGCCCGTAGCAGCATAATGAGTGGATTCAGGTACGATGATTCTAACTGAAATAAGTCACACAGAAAAAGAAACATCATAAGATATCACTAATACACGGAATGTAAACTTGGCTACACAGGAACTGAATTCCAAAACAGAACAGGGTCTCAAATTTAGAAAACCAACTTATGCTTGCTTAAGGGGAAAGGTGAGTTGGGGTGCTGCATAAAACCAGAGATTGAAATGAGCACAGATAAAGTTCCTTAAGCCAAATATGGAATAGACAAGAGCTACTCCTTGCTCAACGAAATGGACTCAACACACCATATTAAACGCCTAAGAATGTACCTGACTAGTAAGTATCTTAAAACCTATGGATTGCTATGTCTCCAAAAGAGAATCAAGCGTGTGTACAGGGGCATAAACGCAGCAGTGATAGGATTGGAGAGGTTCGGTGAGCAAATGAAGACCCTTTGAAGTCATATTGCATGGTACCCATTACACGGGTCTCAACTCTCCAGGTTTAAGGTATTCTTCCTTCAGCTAAAACATGCATGTGGAACCCAGAGTATGATCAACCGTGTGAATGGGAGACGTGTTCAAATATGTCTCAGTTTTCCTCCCCTGGTACTCGGGTGCAACATTCCAGACGCTTTACTAACACTCTCCCCACTTGGAGAGTCAGCGCCTTTAACCTCCTGTTTGGCCCAGTTTGCAATTTCTGCGGAAGATGAACAGGAATAGCGAGAACCAATGAGAGACTAGCTGGAGGTGTCTGGACGGGCAAATTTAACTCTCATTTCCCACCAGGAAGAGGAAGTAACCAAAGGCTGAGCGTGCCGTGCCGGAACCAAATTAGGGCCTGAAGCCATCCTGCGGTGTTGCGGCCAGGTCACAAGAAAGCGAGTTGAAGAAAGGAGCTCAGGGACACTGTAATTCACAAACCTGCAGAGTTATAAATGACAGCTATCGTCCAAAAATATACTGAAGTAAGGCTGCCAAGAGGACTTGAAAGCGGGGCAGAATTGCAGGAAACCGATTTCAGGAGGTAGACTGGAATTGCATTGAAAGCATAGGAAAAGAGGCAGAACGTCCACAATGATGCACTTGGCCAAAAAGGGCGTATGCGTGTTTTCCTGAATATATTCAGGAAAAAACGCATACGCCCTTTTTGGCCAACCAAGCAAGCTTGCAAAGGAAATCTGCACTACAATGAAGTCTCACTTCCCCCCGGTCAAAAGGGCCATCTGAAAAAAGTGTAAAATCCAGAAAGGCAGGACAGGCCATGGAGAACTGGGAGCCTTGTTATGCTGATGGGCGGGATGTAAATTGCCAACAGACACTCGGGAGAAGTGTATGGTGTTTCCTGAAACATCTAAAAAACAAAGCAACAGAGCCTAGGGCACTTCCACTTATGGTCCTATAGCTTAGGGAAATTAAAATCAAAAAGACACAGCCACCCCAAAGTTTGGAACGGCTCTGTTTACAAGAACCTCATTTACAGTACAAGTTCAACACCGCAGAAAGTGAAAAATGGATAAAGAAGTTGTGGTATTTACTTACAAAGCAATATCACTCAGCAATGAAATCTATGTCATCAGGCCCTTAGCAGCACAATGAGTGGATTCAGGTATGATGATTCTAACTGAAATAAGTCACACAGAAAAAGAAACATCATAAGATATCAGTAATACACGGAATGTAAACTTGGCTACACAGGAACTGAATTACAGAACAGAACAGGGTCTCAAATTTAGAAAACCAACTTATGCTTGCTTAAGGGGAAAGGTGAGTTGGGGTGCTACATAAAACCAGAGATTGAAATGAGCACAGATAAAGTTCCTTAAGCCAAATATGGAATAGACAAGAGCTACTCCTTGCTCAACGAAATAGACTCAACACCGCATATTAAACGCCTAAGAATGTACCTGACTAGTAAGTATCTTAAAACCTATGGATTGCTATTTCTCTGAAAGAGAATCAAGCATGTGTACAGGGGCATAAACGCAGCAGTGATAGGATTGGAGAGGTTCGGTGAGCAAATGAAGACCCTTTGAAGTCATATTGCATGGTACCCATTCCACAGGTTTCAACTACCCAGGTTTAAGGTATTCTTCCTTCAGCTAAAACATGCATGTGGAACCTAGAGTATGATCAACCATGTGATCGGGAGACGTGTTCAAATATGTCTCAGTTTTCATACCCTGGTACTCGGGTGCAACATTCCAGATGCTTTACTAACACTCTCCCACTTGGAGAGTCAGTCCCTTTGACCTCCTGTTTGGCCCAGTTTGCAATTTCTGCGGAAGATGAACAGGAATAGCGAGAACCAATGAGAGACTAGCTGGAGGTGTCTGGACGGGCAAATTTAACTCTCATTTCCCACCAGGAAGAGGAAATAACCAAAGGCTGAGCGTGCCGTGCCGGAACCAAATTAGGGCCTGAAGCCATCCTGCGGTGTTGCGGCCAGGTCACAAGAAAGCGAGTTGAAGAAAGGAGCTCAGGGACACTGTAATTCACAAACCTGCAGAGTTATAAATGACAGCTATCGTCCAAAAATATACTGAAGTAAGGCTGCCAAGAGGACTTGAAAGCGGGGCAGAATTGCAGGAAACCGATTTCAGGAGGTAGACTGGAATTGCATTGAAAGCATAGGAAAAGAGGCAGAACGTCCACAATGATGCACTTGGCCAAAAAGGGCGTATGCGTTTTTTCCTGAATATATTCAGGAAAAAACGCATACGCCCTTTTTGGCCAACCAAGCAAGCTTGCAAAGGAAATCTGCACTACAATGAAGTCTCACTTCTCCCCGGTCAAAAGGGCCATCTGAAAAAAGTGTAAAATCCAGAAACGCAGGACAGGCCATGGAGAACTGGGAGCCTTGTTATGCTGATGGGCGGGATGTAAATTGCCAACAGACACTCGGGAGAAGTGTATGGTGTTTCCTGAAACATCTAAAAAACAAAGCAACAGAGCCTAGGGCACTTCCACTTATGGTCCTATAGCTTAGGGAAATTAAAATCAAAAAGACACAGCCACCCCAAAGTTTGGGACGCCTCTGTTTACAAGAACCTCGTTTACCGTACAAGTTCAATGTCACAGAAAGTGAAAAATGGATAAAGAAGTTGTGGTACTTACGTACAATGCAGTATCACTCAGCAATGAAATCTATGTCATCAGGCCCGTAGCAGCATAATGAGTGGATTCAGGTACGATGATTCTAACTGAAATAAGTCACACAGAAAAAGAAACATCATAAGATATCACTAATACACGGAATGTAAACTTGGCTACACAGGAACTGAATTCCAAAACAGAACAGGGTCTCAAATTTAGAAAACCAACTTATGCTTGCTTAAGGGGAAAGGTGAGTTGGGGTGCTGCATAAAACCAGAGATTGAAATGAGCACAGATAAAGTTCCTTAAGCCAAATATGGAATAGACAAGAGCTACTCCTTGCTCAACGAAATGGACTCAACACCGCATATTAAACGCCTAAGAATGTACCTGACTAGTAAGTATCTTAAAACCTATGGATTGCTATGTCTCCAAAAGAGAATCAAGCGTGTGTACAGGGGCATAAACGCAGCAGTGATAGGATTGGAGAGGTTCGGTGAGCAAATGAAGACCCTTTGAAGTCATATTGCATGGTACCCATTACACGGGTCTCAACTCTCCAGGTTTAAGGTATTCTTCCTTCAGCTAAAACATGCATGTGGAACCCAGAGTATGATCAACCGTGTGAACGGGAGACGTGTTCAAATATGTCTCAGTTTTCCTCCCCTGGTACTCGGGTGCAACATTCCAGACGCTTTACTAACACTCTCCCCACTTGGAGAGTCAGCGCCTTTAACCTCCTGTTTGGCCCAGTTTGCAATTTCTGCGAAAGATGAACAGGAATAGGGAGAACCAATGAGAGACTAGCTGGAGGTGTCTGGACGGGCAAATTTAACTCTCATTTCCCACCAGGAAGAGGAAATAACCAAAGGCTCAGCGTGCCGTGCCAGAACCACATTAGGGCCTGAAGCCATCCTGCGGTGTTGCGGCCAGCTCAAAAGAAAGCGAGTTGAAGAAAGGAGCTCAGGGACACTGTAATTCACAAACCTGCAGAGTTATAAATGACAGCTATCGTCCAAAAATATACTGAAGTAAGGCTGCCAAGAGGACTTGAAAGCGGGGCAGAATTGCAGGAAACCGATTTCAGGAGGTAGGCTGGAATTGCATTGAAAGCATAGGAAAAGAGGCAGAACGTCCACAATGATGCACTTGGCCAAAAAGGGCGTATGCGTTTTTTCCTGAATATATTCAGGAAAAAACGCATACGCCCTTTTTGGCCAACCAAGCAAGCTTGCAAAGGAAATCCGCACTACAATGAAGTCTCACTTCTCCCCGGTCAAAAGGGCCATCTGAAAAAAGTGTAAAATCCAGAAACGCAGGACAGGCCATGGAGAACTGGGAGCCTTGTTATGCTGATGGGCGGGATGTAAATTGCCAACAGACACTCGGGAGAAGTGTATGGTGTTTCCTGAAACATCTAAAAAACAAAGCAACAGAGCCTAGGGCACTTCCACTTATGGTCCTATAGCTTAGGGAAATTAAAATCAAAAAGACACAGCCACCCCAAAGTTTGGGACGCCTCTGTTTACAAGAACCTCGTTTACCGTACAAGTTCAATGTCACAGAAAGTGAAAAATGGATAAAGAACTTGTGGTACTTACGTACAATGCAGTATCACTCAGCAATGAAATCTATGTCATCAGGCCCGTAGCAGCATAATGAGTGGATTCAGGTACGATGATTCTAACTGAAATAAGTCACACAGAAAAAGAAACATCATAAGATATCACTAATACACGGAATGTAAACTTGGCTACACAGGAACTGAATTCCAAAACAGAACAGGGTCTCAAATTTAGAAAACCAACTTATGCTTGCTTAAGGGGAAAGGTGAGTTGGGGTGCTGCATAAAACCAGAGATTGAAATGAGCACAGATAAAGTTCCTTAAGCCAAATATGGAATAGACAAGAGCTACTCCTTGCTCAACGAAATGGACTCAACACACCATATTAAACGCCTAAGAATGTACCTGACTAGTAAGTATCTTAAAACCTATGGATTGCTATGTCTCCAAAAGAGAATCAAGCGTGTGTACAGGGGCATAAACGCAGCAGTGATAGGATTGGAGAGGTTCGGTGAGCAAATGAAGACCCTTTGAAGTCATATTGCATGGTACCCATTACACGGGTCTCAACTCTCCAGGTTTAAGGTATTCTTCCTTCAGCTAAAACATGCATGTGGAACCCAGAGTATGATCAACCGTGTGAACGGGAGACGTGTTCAAATATGTCTCAGTTTTCCTCCCCTGGTACTCGGGTGCAACATTCCAGACGCTTTACTAACACTCTCCCCACTTGGAGAGTCAGCGCCTTTAACCTCCTGTTTGGCCCAGTTTGCAATTTCTGCGGAAGATGAACAGGAATAGCGAGAACCAATGAGAGACTAGCTGGAGGTGTCTGGACGGGCAAATTTAACTCTCATTTCCCACCAGGAAGAGGAAATAACCAAAGGCTCAGCGTGCCGTGCCAGAACCACATTAGGGCCTGAAGCCATCCTGCGGTGTTGCGGCCAGCTCAAAAGAAAGCGAGTTGAAGAAAGGAGCTCAGGGGCACTGTAATTCACAAACCTGCAGAGTTATAAATGACAGCTATCGTCCAAAAATATACTGAAGTAAGGCTGCCAAGAGGACTTGAATGCGGGGCAGAATTGCAGGAAACCGATTTCAGGAGGTAGACTGGAATTGCATTGAAAGCATAGGAAAAGAGGCAGAACGTCCACAATGATGCACTTGGCCAAAAAGGGCGTATGCGTTTTTTCCTGAATATATTCAGGAAAAAACGCATACGCCCTTTTTGGCCAACCAAGCAAGCTTGCAAAGGAAATCTGCACTACAATGAAGTCTCACTTCCCCCCGGTCAAAAGGGCCATCTGAAAAAAGTGTAAAATCCAGAAAGGCAGGACAGGCCATGGAGAACTGGGAGCCTTGTTATGCTGATGGGCGGGATGTAAATTGCCAACAGACACTCGGGAGAAGTGTATGG
The DNA here is from genome assembly GCF_964374135.1 of Grampus griseus. Classification (NCBI taxonomy): domain Eukaryota; kingdom Metazoa; phylum Chordata; class Mammalia; order Artiodactyla; family Delphinidae; genus Grampus; species Grampus griseus. Next base: position 5,716 of record NW_028132808.1, on the reverse strand, counting down.
TGTTTCCTGAAACATCTAAAAAACAAAGCAACAGAGCCTAGGGCACTTCCACTTATGGTCCTATAGCTTAGGGAAATTAAAATCAAAAAGACACAGCCACCCCAAAGTTTGGAACGGCTCTGTTTACAAGAACCTCATTTACAGTACAAGTTCAACACCGCAGAAAGTGAAAAATGGATAAAGAAGTTGTGGTATTTACTTACAAAGCAATATCACTCAGCAATGAAATCTATGTCATCAGGCCCTTAGCAGCACAATGAGTGGATTCAGGTATGATGATTCTAACTGAAATAAGTCACACAGAAAAAGAAACATCATAAGATATCAGTAATACACGGAATGTAAACTTGGCTACACAGGAACTGAATTACAGAACAGAACAGGGTCTCAAATTTAGAAAACCAACTTATGCTTGCTTAAGGGTAAAGGTGAGTTGGGGTGCTGCATAAAACCAGAGATTGAAATGAGCACAGATAAAGTTCCTTAAGCCAAATATGGAATAGACAAGAGCTACTCCTTGCTCAATGAAATAGACTCAACACCGCATATTAAACGCCTAAGAATGTACCTGACTAGTAAGTATCTTAAAACCTATGGATTGCTATTTCTCTGAAAGAGAATCAAGCATGTGTACAGGGGCATAAACGCAGCAGTGATAGGATTGGAGAGGTTTGGTGAGCAAATGAAGACCCTTTGAAGCCATATTGCATGGTACCCATTCCACAGGTTTCAACTACCCAGGTTTAAGGTATTCTTCCTTCAGCTAAAACATGCATGTGGAACCTAGAGTATGATCAACCATGTGATCGGGAGACGTGTTCAAATATGTCTCAGTTTTCATACCCTGGTACTCGGGTGCAACATTCCAGACGCTTTACTAACACTCTCCCGACTTGGAGAGTCAGTCCCTTTGACCTCCTGTTTGGCCCAGTTTGCAATTTCTGCGGAAGATGAACAGGAATAGCGAGAACCAATGAGAGACTAGCTGGAGGTGTCTGGACGGGCAAATTTAACTCTCATTTCCCACCAGGAAGAGGAAATAACCAAAGGCTGAGCGTGCCGTGCCGGAACCAAATTAGGGCCTGAAGCCATCCTGCGGTGTTGCGGCCAGGTCACAAGAAAGCGAGTTGAAGAAAGGAGCTCAGGGACACTGTAATTCACAAACCTGCAGAGTTATAAATGACAGCTATCGTCCAAAAATATACTGAAGTAAGGCTGCCAAGAGGACTTGAAAGCGGGGCAGAATTGCAGGAAACCGATTTCAGGAGGTAGACTGGAATTGCATTGAAAGCATAGGAAAAGAGGCAGAACGTCCACAATGATGCACTTGGCCAAAAAGGGCGTATGCGTTTTTTCCTGAATATATTCAGGAAAAAACGCATACGCCCTTTTTGGCCAACCAAGCAAGCTTGCAAAGGAAATCTGCACTACAATGAAGTCTCACTTCTCCCCGGTCAAAAGGGCCATCTGAAAAAAGTGTAAAATCCAGAAACGCAGGACAGGCCATGGAGAACTGGGAGCCTTGTTATGCTGATGGGCGGGATGTAAATTGCCAACAGACACTCGGGAGAAGTGTATGGTGTTTCCTGAAACATCTAAAAAACAAAGCAACAGAGCCTAGGGCACTTCCACTTATGGTCCTATAGCTTAGGGAAATTAAAATCAAAAAGACACAGCCACCCCAAAGTTTGGGACGCCTCTGTTTACAAGAACCTCGTTTACCGTACAAGTTCAATGTCACAGAAAGTGAAAAATGGATAAAGAACTTGTGGTACTTACGTACAATGCAGTATCACTCAGCAATGAAATCTATGTCATCAGGCCCGTAGCAGCATAATGAGTGGATTCAGGTACGATGATTCTAACTGAAATAAGTCACACAGAAAAAGAAACATCATAAGATATCACTAATACACGGAATGTAAACTTGGCTACACAGGAACTGAATTCCAAAACAGAACAGGGTCTCAAATTTAGAAAACCAACTTATGCTTGCTTAAGGGGAAAGGTGAGTTGGGGTGCTGCATAAAACCAGAGATTGAAATGAGCACAGATAAAGTTCCTTAAGCCAAATATGGAATAGACAAGAGCTACTCCTTGCTCAACGAAATGGACTCAACACACCATATTAAACGCCTAAGAATGTACCTGACTAGTAAGTATCTTAAAACCTATGGATTGCTATGTCTCCAAAAGAGAATCAAGCGTGTGTACAGGGGCATAAACGCAGCAGTGATAGGATTGGAGAGGTTCGGTGAGCAAATGAAGACCCTTTGAAGTCATATTGCATGGTACCCATTACACGGGTCTCAACTCTCCAGGTTTAAGGTATTCTTCCTTCAGCTAAAACATGCATGTGGAACCCAGAGTATGATCAACCGTGTGAACGGGAGACGTGTTCAAATATGTCTCAGTTTTCCTCCCCTGGTACTCGGGTGCAACATTCCAGACGCTTTACTAACACTCTCCCCACTTGGAGAGTCAGCGCCTTTAACCTCCTGTTTGGCCCAGTTTGCAATTTCTGCGGAAGATGAACAGGAATAGCGAGAACCAATGAGAGACTAGCTGGAGGTGTCTGGACGGGCAAATTTAACTCTCATTTCCCACCAGGAAGAGGAAATAACCAAAGGCTCAGCGTGCCGTGCCAGAACCACATTAGGGCCTGAAGCCATCCTGCGGTGTTGCGGCCAGCTCAAAAGAAAGCGAGTTGAAGAAAGGAGCTCAGGGGCACTGTAATTCACAAACCTGCAGAGTTATAAATGACAGCTATCGTCCAAAAATATACTGAAGTAAGGCTGCCAAGAGGACTTGAATGCGGGGCAGAATTGCAGGAAACCGATTTCAGGAGGTAGACTGGAATTGCATTGAAAGCATAGGAAAAGAGGCAGAACGTCCACAATGATGCACTTGGCCAAAAAGGGCGTATGCGTTTTTTCCTGAATATATTCAGGAAAAAACGCATACGCCCTTTTTGGCCAACCAAGCAAGCTTGCAAAGGAAATCTGCACTACAATGAAGTCTCACTTCCCCCCGGTCAAAAGGGCCATCTGAAAAAAGTGTAAAATCCAGAAAGGCAGGACAGGCCATGGAGAACTGGGAGCCTTGTTATGCTGATGGGCGGGATGTAAATTGCCAACAGACACTCGGGAGAAGTGTATGGTGTTTCCTGAAACATCTAAAAAACAAAGCAACAGAGCCTAGGGCACTTCCACTTATGGTCCTATAGCTTAGGGAAATTAAAATCAAAAAGACACAGCCACCCCAAAGTTTGGAACGGCTCTGTTTACAAGAACCTCATTTACAGTACAAGTTCAACACCGCAGAAAGTGAAAAATGGATAAAGAAGTTGTGGTATTTACTTACAAAGCAATATCACTCAGCAATGAAATCTATGTCATCAGGCCCTTAGCAGCACAATGAGTGGATTCAGGTATGATGATTCTAACTGAAATAAGTCACACAGAAAAAGAAACATCATAAGATATCAGTAATACACGGAATGTAAACTTGGCTACACAGGAACTGAATTACAGAACAGAACAGGGTCTCAAATTTAGAAAACCAACTTATGCTTGCTTAAGGGTAAAGGTGAGTTGGGGTGCTGCATAAAACCAGAGATTGAAATGAGCACAGATAAAGTTCCTTAAGCCAAATATGGAATAGACAAGAGCTACTCCTTGCTCAATGAAATAGACTCAACACCGCATATTAAACGCCTAAGAATGTACCTGACTAGTAAGTATCTTAAAACCTATGGATTGCTATTTCTCTGAAAGAGAATCAAGCATGTGTACAGGGGCATAAACGCAGCAGTGATAGGATTGGAGAGGTTCGGTGAGCAAATGAAGACCCTTTGAAGCCATATTGCATGGTACCCATTCCACAGGTTTCAACTACCCAGGTTTAAGGTATTCTTCCTTCAGCTAAAACATGCATGTGGAACCTAGAGTATGATCAACCATGTGATCGGGAGACGTGTTCAAATATGTCTCAGTTTTCATACCCTGGTACTCGGGTGCAACATTCCAGACGCTTTACTAACACTCTCCCGACTTGGAGAGTCAGTCCCTTTGACCTCCTGTTTGGCCCAGTTTGCAATTTCTGCGGAAGATGAACAGGAATAGCGAGAACCAATGAGAGACTAGCTGGAGGTGTCTGGACGGGCAAATTTAACTCTCATTTCCCACCAGGAAGAGGAAATAACCAAAGGCTGAGCGTGCCGTGCCGGAACCAAATTAGGGCCTGAAGCCATCCTGCGGTGTTGCGGCCAGGTCACAAGAAAGCGAGTTGAAGAAAGGAGCTCAGGGACACTGTAATTCACAAACCTGCAGAGTTATAAATGACAGCTATCGTCCAAAAATATACTGAAGTAAGGCTGCCAAGAGGACTTGAAAGCGGGGCAGAATTGCAGGAAACCGATTTCAGGAGGTAGACTGGAATTGCATTGAAAGCATAGGAAAAGAGGCAGAACGTCCACAATGATGCACTTGGCCAAAAAGGGCGTATGCGTTTTTTCCTGAATATATTCAGGAAAAAACGCATACGCCCTTTTTGGCCAACCAAGCAAGCTTGCAAAGGAAATCTGCACTACAATGAAGTCTCACTTCTCCCCGGTCAAAAGGGCCATCTGAAAAAAGTGTAAAATCCAGAAACGCAGGACAGGCCATGGAGAACTAGGAGCCTTGTTATGCTGATGGGCGGGATGTAAATTGCCAACAGACACTCGGGAGAAGTGTATGGTGTTTCCTGAAACATCTAAAAAACAAAGCAACAGAGCCTAGGGCACTTCCACTTATGGTCCTATAGCTTAGGGAAATTAAAATCAAAAAGACACAGCCACCCCAAAGTTTGGGACGCCTCTGTTTACAAGAACCTCGTTTACCGTACAAGTTCAATGTCACAGAAAGTGAAAAATGGATAAAGAACTTGTGGTACTTACGTACAATGCCGTATCACTCAGCAATGAAATCTATGTCATCAGGCCCGTAGCAGCATAATGAGTGGATTCAGGTACGATGATTCTAACTGAAATAAGTCACACAGAAAAAGAAACATCATAAGATATCACTAATACACGGAATGTAAACTTGGCTACACAGGAACTGAATTCCAAAACAGAACAGGGTCTCAAATTTAGAAAACCAACTTATGCTTGCTTAAGGGGAAAGGTGAGTTGGGGTGCTGCATAAAACCAGAGATTGAAATGAGCACAGATAAAGTTCCTTAAGCCAAATATGGAATAGACAAGAGCTACTCCTTGCTCAACGAAATGGACTCAACACACCATATTAAACGCCTAAGAATGTACCTGACTAGTAAGTATCTTAAAACCTATGGATTGCTATGTCTCCAAAAGAGAATCAAGCGTGTGTACAGGGGCATAAACGCAGCAGTGATAGGATTGGAGAGGTTCGGTGAGCAAATGAAGACCCTTTGAAGTCATATTGCATGGTACCCATTACACGGGTCTCAACTCTCCAGGTTTAAGGTATTCTTCCTTCAGCTAAAACATGCATGTGGAACCCAGAGTATGATCAACCGTGTGAACGGGAGACGTGTTCAAATATGTCTCAGTTTTCCTCCCCTGGTACTCGGGTGCAACATTCCAGACGCTTTACTAACACTCTCCCCACTTGGAGAGTCAGCGCCTTTAACCTCCTGTTTGGCCCAGTTTGCAATTTCTGCGGAAGATGAACAGGAATAGCGAGAACCAATG